>NC_090440.1:1939686552-1939914623 GCF_031143425.1 Pleurodeles waltl | reverse complement strand
ATGAGGGAGGGACACAGGAGGAGAAGTAAGTGATGGTAGAGTGCTTAAACACAAAGAAAAAAGAAACATCTAAAAATAGGCAGTTGGAGGACACAAGAAATACTTCTGTGTTACGGGGAGAGACAAACATATGAAAAAAGAAAGCCTAAAGCAGATGACCAATAAAAAGCAAGCAAATTAAAGTGACCATGAAGCAAACCACTGACAAGCAATGGTCGGGCTCTGAACCCTCTGTTGAGAAACAAAAGACCTTGAAAGACAGCGGATAGTAACAAGTGTGAGCTGTAGATTGGGACTGAAGAGTTTTGGCAGAGCTGGACTGGGTAACGAGCCCTGGCACAAATGCTAAAATCTCTCTCTCTCTCTCTCTCTCTCTCTCTCTCTCTCTCTCTCTCTCTCTCTCTCTCTCCTCTCTCTCTCTCTCTCTCTCTCTCTCTCTCTCTCTCTCTCTCTCTCTCTCTCTCTCTCTCTCTCTCTCTCTCTCTCTCTCTCTCTCTCTCTCTCTCTCTCTCTCTCTCTCTCTCTCTCTCTCTCTCTCTCTCTCTCTCTCTCTCTCTCTCTCTCTCTCTCTCTCTCTTTTCTGTATGTATAAGCTGTCTCACTCTAAATTTCTTTTTCTCACTTTGTTTCTCATCCTCACTCTGCCACCGAGCCTGCTGCAATTATCCCTGGGGAGTCGTAGAAAGTGACAGAGGCGCCAGCACCAGGCCCTGAACCCTCAAAAACTGGCCTGCCTTAGCTCTGGGCCACTTGGAAAATTCCTGATGGAAATAAATGGCCATCCAGGCTCGATCTGTCGGATGTTTGTGTGTGGCATGAAGTCAGGAGCAGGGCCGGCAGGGGAATCTAAAGCAACCCTGGCAAAAATACTAAAAACAGCTCCACTCTCTTCATCTCATCGTGCTGTCTCTCTCTCTTCCCATCCATCCATTTTCTGGCGCTTCTTCTCTACTTTCTCTCTCCTCTCTATCTTATCGCTTTTCTCTATCCCCCCAACTAACTCTTTTTCTCTTTCTTGAAGCCTGCTAAGACAGCTGCAATTCATCTCAGGAGCTGTGGAAAGTGACAGTGGAACCAGGAGCGGCAATAGACTATCAAAACTGGCCTCCAAGGGATGCTACCTACTGGGGAAATGGTGGAATAAAAAGCCTGCCCTGCCATGGGGAGGAGAATAAGGACCCAGGACTGTGAACTGCTTCCAAATGCAGTGTTTTCCATTTGGGTGGTGATAGGTCAGATTGGGGCATGCGGCAGGCAAAACACGAAATTAAGTGCTTCTGTGTGGTATTTACATGCCATATGAAGGTTTTTTTTAAAATAACAGTGAGCTCATGAAGACGCGTCAGTCAGTCAGTACTGGATGTAAAAATATATTAAATGTCACACTCTCTGATGGTCAAGCCAGTGGCGTAACAAAACTTGAGTGGGGCCCACTGCCAAGTACTTGGAGTGCCCCCCCTCTGGACACAGAAGCTCCCAGGGCAGGGTACTGTGTTGATGGGACCCCCCTGGAGCTCGGGCGCCCTGCACCACAGAGGCTGTGGGGGGCCTTTGTTACACCACTGAGACAAGGCACAATAGACATGAGCCTTTGGAAACTTCGCAGTTTCCACTCATTAATAATAGGAGAAAGTCTGGCTGAAGCAGTACTTCGGGAACTGCGGAAATGGGCTTTCAGAGAAGCCCATTGGTTCTTCGAATCACACTGTTTTCCAGCAGCAAGGCGTCGATCATCAGAACCATCGACCTAGTCCAGGCTGGTGACCTTTTTAAGCCCGGGGTCCTTTGCCCACGAGACAGTCGGTGCCCCTTTCCATCTCACAGCCCCAAACTGGTAATTGTTGATCTTCATGTCAGCTATGCTTCTTGGCAACATACCAGCATTAAAAAGGTTACAATTTGTAGACCGGATAAGGCCCCTATCAATCAAACTCATTAAGTTCTCGAGCCAATTAACGTGTCAGAGTTCTTCCTCACCTTCCATCAGCAGCGCCAGGGCCTCTGGGGGTGGAAGCTGCACCAAACACCCGCCAAGTGTGGTGCCCCTTCAGATAAGTGCCACCGGCTGGTACTTGTTATTCCCAGACCCTGCGACTCCCATTCCAATTTTAGACCCATCGTCATTCAGTCAGTAAACCTCAGCCTAGGGAGGGGCAAAGATTTACATTTCACCTGTAAAAACGAACAAAGTTAGAAAACTTAGCCTCTCAGGTAGGGGCATATGTCCAGCTCGGGGACGGCAGGACTTCTGACTGAAGGGAATCTTTTGTTGCATGGATACTGCTGTCTGCCGAGATGTCAGTGGGTATTCACTGGAGGGTGTTCCCCATCGCAGAGACTGCTTAACCCGTCTTGTTAATGGCAATTGTTCGGTTTCACCAGCGCAGAGCTTACGCTGTGTTTGCAGAATCTCTTGTAAAGAAAACAAAATCTTAAAGGAGGCTTAGAGCCCACCCATTACTTACTATTGGTTGGCTCCCATGTCACTCTTGTTTCCTTGCTTCCTATTGGTCAGCGTTCCTCTTCGCCTCTGGCTTTTTTCTGGGCCTCAGTCTTCGTCTCTACCATGTTGCGTGGACCAAAGACAGCCTCAGGCTCCTGTAGGTACTCTTTTTAAAGAGTTTATGCCTCTGCAGTAAGTCTCCTTCACCCTACTCTCCTCCTACTCTCTGTGGTGTTAACCTTCCCCCAAAAGCCTCCTCCCACTCTCTGTGGTGTTAATCAACCCCCACCCTCTTCCCACCATCAGATCTTTTTAACTCACCCGCGGTCCACTATTTATATAACATCCCCCACTGTCATTCCCTTTAACCCACCCCACTGCTTCACGCTACACTTTTTTGATCCCCACATTCCTCCCTTTTGTTGCTTGCCACCCCAAGCTCACTGCTCAGTTTTAAGGCGTATTGCACAGCAGAGCAGGCTGCTGCTCAACATGGTTTAAAGTAAATAAAGAGTAAATAAAAACAAAGTGCTATGGTCTGGTCATCACCGGCCGTGCCATAGCACTTTGTTTTATTTACTTTAAGCCATGTTACAAAGAAGTCTACGTCGCAGTTTGCACAGAGCTATTTGTTAATGTTTTTCACCCGACCGGTATTTTGGTGCAGCTCTGAGCTTTCTGGTATTGCATCCATATATATAACAGAACAGCTAACATACATGTAAAATCAACCAGGCTATTACCTTTCTCAATGGTCGGTAGCTCATCAAGATAGATGAGTAAACACAAAAAGCACTGTGACTTTGTCAACATTGGCCATGGCATATCGCTTTGTTTTTATTTACTTTGAGCCATGTTGCACAGCAGTCCATGCTGCTGTGCAGCATCTTTAAAAAAACATTGACAACACCAATAGGTCTTGAATAGGTGAAACCTATTGGCTTTGCCAATGCTTATTTGCACCTCACCCGTTGCATGCTTCACAGAGCTTGCAAAACTAAAAACAATTCACAAAGTTACAAGATGCAAATCTTTTGAACTGCACACACCACCTCAGTCCCTACTGTTCCACCACCAGTTGCACTTCCTTCAAGAGTTTCAGCACCAAATTCTATGCAACAAAAACATCTGAGCCAATGTGCTTTCCTGCAACCCAATTACTGGGATGTAACTGATGTAACTGATAGCTCTACTCAGGACTTTAAATGGGATAAAAAAAAGTGGTATGAGGGTCCCTGAAAGAGACGAGGCATATGTACTGACAGGCTTGGCTTAACACAAACAAATTCTGTGTCTCCTATAACATACGACCCGACCGGTATTTTGGTGCCGCTCTGAGCTTTCTGTTATTGCATCTAGCTATATAACACAACAACTAACATACATGTAAAACCAACCAGGCTATTGCCTTTGTCAATGCTCTGTAGTTGTTCAAGAAAAATGAGTAACAACAATGATTTTGTTGTAATTAATACTGAAAATGTTTTAATTCTGAAAACAAGAATGTGAATTAAACATTACTAAGGCCTATGAAAGGGGTAGTGATCTTTAGAGTGTCTCAGTCACTTCAGTTATATTCAATCTATGTTAGACATGCACACCCTTTTTCTCTGCACATCTCCTCCATCTACAAATATTACACTTCATATCTTTCCTCTACAGCATTCACTTTACTTTTGAATGCACTGTCTTGCAACTCCTTTGTTTCACTGTCATCCAAATACACAACACACCCACTCACCTGTAAGCAGTGCAGTTTATTTTGCATTTGCTTTGTCAATATTTTGACAAATGTATGTCTTCTTCACACACAGGATGCATAGACTCAAAGCTGCAACTGGAGTACCTGACCATTGCACTGCGTGCTCTGCAGAGAAGCCAAGAATTGTATGACCATGTATTCTGAATACATTGACTACATTTTGTGTCCCACTGACAGGCACTTCAGCCTCAACTCCGGGGCAACCGTAGCATGTTATAAAAACCTGAAGGAGAGTCAGTTCAAGGTATGCACTTCCAAGAGTAATATGCTACACCAGTGGTTCCCAACCTTTTAAGTTCTGTGGACCCCCTCTTTTTCACTACTGGAACAAGAGGACCCCCCCACCCCACACTGGATCATTATTGGAATACGGGGACCCCCCACTGAGTTGTTACTGGAAGCCAGGCACCCGAGCCTAAAGACTGTTTATGATTTGAACTGCAAACAATACACAAAAAATACAGGAACAAGCATTTATCAAACATATACACAAATGATAACAAATTGTATTTAATTTGCAAACAAATCAAAATAAATAATAATTTTAATAGGAAGGTTGGAGCTTTTCTAAATTCAACTGAAGCCACACATTGTCAATACTATATTCTGTTTGATGCACCCGCACTGCTCCCATGAATCAATTTGATGATACTACTTTAATTTTTAGCCTCCAATTTGAAATTCCTTGACATTTATGGCAAGTTCTAAAATGTAAATTGTACATTTATGCAGTTAATTTATAGACACTTTATTAATCTGTTATTATTAGTTGATTTTCTCAGCAGTCACAGACCCCCACCGGTCCCCGCACCACAGGTCAGGAACCACTAAAAAGATACAGAAAGTCACCATCCCGTAAGTAGCTGACTTAATTTTGCATTCCCTAAGAGTGTTTGACATGAGAAATATGTCCAGAAACTAAATCGCTCACATGAATTACCTTTAACTTTTTTTTACATTAATTGCTGAGAAATCGATCACTGTTTTTCCCCAGTAAGGTTAAAGACATGAACACAGGGTTCGTTAGGGACCTGTTTCAATGCATCTTTTTAATCACTCCTGGGTCTGAGACCCAGACAGACCCTGCACACGTAAATCCCTGGCTCTAACAATGTATTTCTACAGTGACTGACAATTAAATCCAGCACATGATTCCTATATACAGCTCTGCAGATGCACCTCAATCTCTACACCAAAAACTCCCTATTGTTTGATTTGCAAGAGGCTCTTGCATTTCCCTTTTAGATAAACAGCTCTCTACTCTGCGACTCAAATAATGTTCCATCTTCCACTATGTGATGTAGACAGCCAACACTTGGATTGCAGTAGTGTGGCACATAATTCAGCTCCTATATGCGGTTTGAAAGCAGAGCACACAAGACACTACCCTGGCACATGTATACCAGGTCCCCTGGGATTGCCCTTTTAGAATAACAGTGCTCTCCTTTTGACCAATAGAATGGTCCGTCATCCAATATATGTTATAGGCAGCCCGCACTTGGACTGTAGTAATATAACATACACAAGCTCTTATATGTAGTTAGAAAGCAGCACGTTTATAGAAGGACTGCTGGGATTGGAGCTGAATCACAGGTCATTCAGATCTTACCTGTCTGCAGGAAGACTAATGCTTGGGCTGTCTCTGAATGCATGACTTGGTGAAGTGCTCATAAAATTACACTACTATAAAATGTTATGTTAGTATTATTTATAAAGCACTACTGATACCTGTAGGTGTCTAGGCGCTAGTTGTGAGCTCAGAAATGGCTTCATCAGATAACTTTGGGATAGAACAAGTCTACTTTTACCTTAAAATGCAGGTTTTGACTGCTTTCCTGAAGGCAATAAGAGTGGGAGCTGATTTGATTGAGATGTGTAAAATATTCCATGGCTTGGAAACTCCACATCTGCACTCTGAAGAGATTCTTCACAAAAGCCAGGAATGGAGAAAGGCAGAAGGCCTGGGAGTACTGCTGGGATACATGTTAGTGAATAGATTCTGTTGCCTTTGATCCCTTTCAAGAAAGGATCAAGGTCAGACATGTCATCTCCATAACCAGGCATGTATTCCTGGCAGAGTGTCTACAAAAGCAGCGGAAATTGTTTGAAAGTCGAATGGGTTACAATGGTTGGGAAGGGTAAAGCTTGGGAGGAAATGAGCTCTCCTGTGCTTCAGAGCTGCCCTGAGCCATCTTCAGTTTTAGAGAGCAAAGCACCCTGGATGAAATTTAACAACTGCATCACTTTGGAGTAAAAGTGGAAGGGGGTCACTGGTAATGTTCTACAGATTTCTACAAGTTTACAATTGCACTTCAATGGTATTTTAGGTCAACTTGTAATTGTCCATATACCTGGATAATTGTTTTCCTCCCTGGCATGATTCTCTTTGCCCCATGACTTGTTCCAGGGCTGGGGGAATTAGTTCGCTGGACCAGTCCATATGGTTATGGAACCTTTTCCTTTTTGAACACTACAAAGTTTCCGAGATTGTTTAAAATTGGTGCAATGAAGGGACCCTGTGTGCTGCTGCAGTAGCTACTAAACGTGATGCTCAGTACCCACTTTCATCGTACCTTTCATTTATGCACTGCCACATTCCCACGGCCAGATTAACAGCAGGAAAAAGAGATAATGCAACAGCTGAGTGATAGCTTGTGATATCCTGCTACTACTCACGGCAACACCAGCCCAAGTAACACTGCGGATGCACAGTTTATTGTAGCCTTATGTTCCATCCATGTTGTGGGAACCCATGGTTGGAGAGAATTGTGAAATCATGGAGGTTCATATTTCTTTGCAAAATTCCACGACTTTGGCCAACTTTATGGGTGTAGTGTTTCACTTCTAACATACCTAATCTCAAATTTGCGCTACCTGGACTGACTTTGGCCAAGCATCACATAGCCATTAGGTGGCTGAGCCCCCGCCCCCGGCCTCCCCGACAGCAGACTGGCTAAGAAATGTGACAGAATGAGCCGGGGTGGAAGAGGTACACATGAAAAGGGTAAGACATGATGAGAGTCTGACAGACGACCTGCATGCATGGAGTGCCATGATCCACAATATGAATAGGAGTAGCACCGCCGCCCACCCAGCTGCGACAGATGCACGCAATAAGGGGGACTCCGAAGAGCTAGATCGCACTGGCACAATAGTGTCACATAGATGTGGCCATAGGGATGGCCACTGATACTGAGATGAGCATGATGGTTGGGTGAAGAAATATGGTAGCTAGTTCAGAATTACAAAAATACATAACTGGACTTTTCTTGCTGCATAAATTGGTCAACCCTGCCTCATAATTTCGTCTTTTCCTGCCATATAATTCCAGTGGCCTTGCATATAACTAAAGCACTTCCATTTACCTTCTTCCTCTATCTGCAGCAAAAGTAAAAATGTTGCTATTTAGCATCCTAATTTAAATCTGCCATGCGAATTCCAATAGAATACCACTTTCACTATCCCACCATCAGAGTTGCTGGCTGGCTAACACAATTACCCCAAAAGACATAAGATAGCCACAGAGGAGAAATAAACTAGAAGGGTCACCCAAACATATCAAGAGTGTTCAGGGAGTCAGAGTGTAATAAGGGTGTCAACTTGGTCTGAATCATGGTCATAATTGTAATAAAGAGAGATTATTAACACATATACAATTATCATATAAAACTTTATCAGAAATAAACATTTGTCATTAGACTGTAATGCTTAAAACACCATAACAAAAGTATCATTTGTAAGAAACATGGTCATGTAACCATATTGTTAGCCCTTAAAGGGCATCCCCCCATGAAAAAAACAAGTGAAAGTTATGCAGTGTAACCATATATTTAGTCCCTAGAGGACATATTGCATTACACATTTTCAAGGCTAAACGGTCTATTGCAATGATAGTATAAACAAGGCCCATAAAACATAATTGCTCACAACTGTAAAACAAACGTTCCATCCATGAAAGAGCTTAAAAAGAAAATTATTGGTGGTAAGGGTTATTATTCTGGGGCCCCCACTATCCTAGTATGGGGACCCAGAGATGATGTAGATAGAAATAACACATCATGCTGAACGTTTCGGTGGTGGTCCCATTGTCCTAGGACCACCATAGGCTGAGTTATTGGCAAAAAATGTTTTGCAAAAGTAATGCCCTGCAAAGCATTATGGGGCAAGTTTCCTGAGTGTAGTGAATATTGTAGGATCAGCTCTCCCGATATGCTGGGAGAGCCGCTTTTGCTTTGAGGGTTTCTGTTTTACCAATTTCAAGTGTTTTAAGGGAGAGGCACAAGAAATGATTAGGTAACTGTGAACAATGTGACCAGCTCTTCAGTACCACTGAAGTTCACCCACGCTGAAGTATATAGGCAATCGTGCAGTAGTCCATGTAACAGGGGCAGTCTGCCAGGCATGACAAAAACAGCCTCAAGGCGGGACGAACGTAAATCGTTTACCAATGACATCAAGTGATTTTTGAAAGGCAATCCCACAAACGAGTGAAAGTGATGGGCGTGGTTAAAAGCTCACAACATGTCAAAGCGCTTGCAGGCTCAACCTAAAAATGTGCTTGGTTTGTACATTACTAAATGCTGGTATATGTTTAAAAATTGTACCGTTCTCACTATTCAGTCAAAGAAAGAAAAGTACACAGCAATGGCCATGTTAGGAGATTAAGCAGCAGTTTGTCAGAAGATATAGCCTGACATTTGACCGCTGTACTTGAACTCACAACAAATGAAACAAGCCCCTTCTGGGTGCAAGTAGGCTTATTTTGGGGGTGCTGCAGCACCCCACACATGTACTTCCAGTGCTATGCTGGCAGTAAGTGTGGAGGTCTCTAACATAAATGTAATTTCAGTGATACATACAGGAGACAAGAGACTTGCATGTTTTTAATTGCAAATTGCCTGCCCGCTCACAACAAACCCTCCCATAACCTACCCAGACAGGATCGAAGAGGCAGGTGGGCATCCAGTCAAATCACAAAAAGCTCATTGGCAAATGCCAAACGGGTGCAGACAGAACAGAGACAGAAGCAAATGATGCGAGCTTGAGCCAGGCACAGCACCAAACAAAAGAAGCAGAACCCCGAGGCAGGCATGACATGGAGCAAATAGGCAGAGACAGAAACAAGTGTCTATTAATTGGAAGACTGGACATTGTGTAAAGCAACTAGAAAGTGATGTCAGCAGAAGAAGATACTGCGAGTAAAGCCTATCTACTTTGAGTAAGGCTGCACGATATTTCACCTTGAAGAAAGAGTTGTAATGCTCCTAAGACATACATTAAGAGTAATTGTAGGGTTGCATGAGACTTTAGTCTCTATTACCGTAAGGTGAGCCAGGCATGTGTAACGTAGGAGAGTTTTACATTTCTCTGAATTTGCAAATGCCAACACGAGAGCAGTAGATGAAATAAAGTAACAAACGTTTTGATTTTATTTAAACAAACCTACACTTTACCTCACAATTTGTGCACCACTTAGTTTTATGAGTAAACTGCATGCTTGTGCAAATTCAGTGACCATTTAAACAGAAAATGTTTAAGCACTACCACACCATGCTTCAATAGTATGTTTTTTGAAAGTGTGTCCCAAAATGCACCACCAGCTACATACCACATGCTTACCACCCTCCTGTTGAATGGGCCTGGCTCATTTGCAACACTTGATCTTCTTGTGACGCTTATATTTTTCACAATCCCTATTACTTCAATGATGTAAGATTGGTGGCAGCATCACGACTCTGAAATTATACCACCACCACTGATGCCAGTCTTTGGTGGTTCTTCATACACCATAACGGGAGAACTGACGCCCACCCCAGACCCAGAAGGACGCTGCACTCTTGGAAAGCCGAGATAATCTTTATTCAGCATAGAGGAAGCACAGTTCTAGCATTTTGGCTGAGCAGTGGGGAAGAACTCCTTCAACCAAGCAGAATAACCATTCACATATATACAGACACAACCAATAGCAGCATTCTGCTACCTTTATCCACAAAGGTCATCCTTTATTATGGGCTAGCTCAAAGCGCTTCGTCCCGTGCTGTAATCTCTCTTTGGGCTGCCAACCACGCCCATGTCACGTCAGTCACTTTCATTGGTTCATGGGCTTGCCTTTTAAAATCCGCTTGCTTTCATTTGTGAAAGGCATGCATACGTCATGCCTTTTCCAGTGTTTAGCCCACCTACACAGCACCGGTAAACTACTAAAAACATACGAGGCTTGATGTTTTCAGCATGGTTTCCGGACTTCTTTATCTATTTATTTTCCACGCAGCGCGATGGCGCTGCATTTTACATAGCGCGATCATGCTGCATTTTTTTTTCTTTTCATTTGTGTGGCAAGAAAAGTCCGGTTAGGAGTTTCCAACGCTAATAGCTCTAACTCGAGCAAATGTGAGATCTGTTGCATTGAAAATGCTTGTTATGTTTGTCAGCCACATAATCCAGTCACATAGCCCCGGTACCTCTGTGCCCATCTATGGTCCATCCATTGTTCGATATTTGCTAATAGTTGCTAATCATTCCATACTGCCCCTTCTTTGTATCATGACTCACTCATCAATCATCAACCCTGTTGGTCACTTGTTTGCTTCAGATGCTGATCAGCTGCTATCCATGCTCATGTCATATTATTTTTCTTTTCCAACAGGTCTCTTTCGTCCTAGCAATCAGCAAGCCCAAGTGATCGCTTCACTATCTTTAGTGTGTACTTTGGCCTTGATTTTTCCAGCAGGTCTTTTTTAGCTAGGACATTCAGAAAGGCCAGAGCATTGTGTCCCAATCATCGGCGCGTACTTTTCTCTCGAATTGGAACACACATTCTTAGCCTTACCATCGGTCAGGCCATGTCATTGTGTCCCAGACATCAGTGTGTACTTTTCTCTTGGGTTTTACAGCAGCTCATTCTTAACACTGACAACCACACATTGTGTCACAAACACTGTTGTGTACCTGTCTCTTGATCTTCCAGCAGCTCCTTCCTACTCCTGACAATCAACCAGGCAAGGACATTGAGTCCCAAGCATCAGTGTATCCTTTGTCTTACACTCACAGCAGATCATTCTTGGTCCTGATAATAAGCAAGAACAGAACATGGTGTCCCAATCATTGGTCTGTACTTTCACCTTGAGTCCTTGCAATGCCAGGACATCGTGTCCCAATCATCAGCACACCCTTTTCTCTTGAATCGCACAGCTCATTCTTAGCCCTAACAATCGGCCAGGGCCTTGTGTCCCAGTCATCAGAGTGTACTTTTCTCTTGGGTTTTACAGCAGCTCATTCTTGGGCCTGACATTAAGCCAGGTCAGGACATGGTGCCCCGACCATTGGTCTGTACTTTCATCTTGATTCCCTGCAAGACTAGGACATTGTGCTGCATCCTTCAACATGCGCACTCAGCCCGAGTCATCACAGTCCTGTCTCGGCTGTACCCAGTCACAACCATGACTAACCACTTAGCACACCCTTTCCAGTGCACTCATGTCTGTGCCCTGCCTCATCCTGACAACATATTCATTATAGTTATACCAAATCTGGCAGGACTCATTTGTTACCAACACTCATGATAAAATTGAACAACTATTTGATCACTGGATAAAACAAACCTGGCTGTACTCTATATTCATTAGTCGTCTTGTTTTAACACCTTGATAAAGAAATCGACACCACAAGAAGTGACTGAACTCATGATAACCAGCTCCAAAGAAACCCATAGTAATAAACCCTGGTGGAACTCATGATAACAACTGCCCCCACATAGCCCGTGATGACTAAAGGGAAAACAGTTTTTTTGTATGGTCTCCCCAGAGTTTTCACTTTTATGGGACATGAGTCACTACCTTATTTTGACTCTGGGCTCTGGAACACTGACAGACAGTGCTGGGGAATGAGCCATACTCCCGAAACAGGGTGAAAGATTAGCTATCCCAATTGGCATAATGTAATTTTAAGTAAGAACACAATCTTTTGCTGCATAAATTGCACCAGTGGCACGCGAGGGCTACAGTTCATATGTACCCACGTGGATGACCATAAAATTATAACTGAGCAAATCTGCACTAAGAACATGTCAAAGGAAATACTTTTTGACACCATCTTACTTTTGACAGTAACTATGTCACCAAGGGATAGTACATTAAAGCCATTAAAAACCTGGGTCCCTAATGTGGAAAAGTTGGAAAGGCCTAATGTTTACAGTGATGTGTTCCTGCAGTGATAGAAAACATGCACTCTTTTTCATTGCATTAGACTGTGGCAGCTCTTTCCTATAGTAAAATTCCACTTCCAAATAGAAATAATAATGTCCATAGGTTGGGTTCGGAAACAGCTAGAGAAATCAACCACAAACCATTGCCATGTTTATCAAAATCTAATTCAGAGTTGCAAAGCATATTATATGATTGTGGAAACAAAATAGACAAATTAATCCACTGGTTGGCTCTGGAGATGAAGATTTAGGCACATGAGCCAAATATCGAATATACTTATTATTATACCCACTAATCCAACTAATAGACATAACAAATACATTTTCTGAGTACTGTTAAACTGCCCTAAGTGGCCAACTGAGAGCATTCCACTGGAAATCATCATCACATACTTGTCATCAGAATACTACCTTTCCTATCTAATTGTGAGAAGGCACTATTAGAAAACACACGAACTACAAGGGAATTCACCAACACTGTTAGACAACTACTCTCAGGCCAATTACTGGTCCAACGGATTGCTGGTCAACTTCATCAAATGCTTTGCAACACCTCTACCTCAACCCCTCTAAAATCTATTAAAAATCATGAACGTATATAAAGCTCATATAACCATCATCTTACAACCAGTTTACCCACTGAAAGGTGTGAATCATACAGACCTATTACCATCATAAATATCAAAGCCACAATTCTTGTGAAAGCCCTGGCCAATTGTTTATTTAAAGTGATCAGCAACCTTGGCCATCCCAAGCACAGTGGCTTCAAGTTACATATAGAATATCAGATGGGGATTCAAAGCATTAGCCCTCGCAGCAAACTGAAGGAGGCACTACTTCTAATGATCAAATTTGAGAAAGCTTTTAATAACTTTTCTTTGGACTATACGCTCACACTCTTTCTTAAAACGGGGTTTGGCCCAAATGAGCTAAAGAGATAATGAGCTAATGATACTGCTGAGGGTGGGTGGAGCCCTGTCAGATCCCTTCCCTGTTGCGAGGGGGGTGACACAGAAATGTCCACTATCCTCATTGCTGTTCATTCAGCGACAGAGCCATTGGCGACACAGCTTAAACAAAACGCTCTGGTCACACAGTTCTGTTGGTCACCTAAAATCTCCCTTTATGCTGTCAATTTGATTTCTTTGGTCAACTCCCTTACTTATGGCCCACAAGCAAGGCAGATATTACATTAATTTAGCACATATTCAGGGTCAACGGGCCAGAAACAAATTCTTTATTTCCCCTATGACCGCTTTCAAATACAGTGCTGTAAAGAATCTCTTCAGTCCAACGGTAAGTAAATGTGACTTATTTAAGTTTTTCACTCAAATAAGGGAGACACCGGAGCTGTGTGATGTTCGCTTCACCACAGCTGCTCTCACTGTCAACATTCCAGAACCCTTCTACGTAAGCAGTGACATCGGGGCAGGGGAACTGGAACAGTGTATAACTGAGACACCTGACAAGGACAAACAACATAGGGAATGCACAACACTACAAGCGCCTAGTCAGACTAAGCATACAAGCACCTAGTCAGACTAAGCACGGCTACAAGTAAACACATGATGTATTAAATATTTGGCCATCCTGATTGCAGTCAGAAAGGAAGCAGTTCATACAGAAAATTGCTGATCCACTGAATCCAGAGAGACACCTTACTTTGGTCATGTCTCCCACTGTCAATGATGTGGAGACTTGCATTTTCAAAAATAATTATTCTTCCCAAAATTGGAAGCATTTGAGAGTACCATACTGCGAAGTAAATTGCCCTGCCCCTGCAGCCTTTTTGGAAGAGAACAGTCTTCTGATAAGTGTTGTTTGTAGTGCAAGAGAGAACTCCGGTGGTCACTTTTGGTAATGCACCTGGTCTGACATTGACTTTTGCACCCCTATTGTTCTTTTGGGCATTTTTGACATCTTCTTTGGAATCTTTAACCAGTTTTTGTAGTTTTGGTCTTGTTTTGTTCAGTATGCTGTTCTTGCCGATCAGCCTTACAGACTGCTTCTAAAAGCGTGTCGCAAGGGTCCTTCTGAGCAGACTACAAAAATAGATGAATACCACAAAGATACTAACCCCCCTTCAGGCTGGTTTCAGGGACCACACTAGCACGATAGATCAGGTTTTTGTCTTCTGGTGTTATACTTTAAGTTTGTTCACATAGGACGTGGGTGCCTCTATTTAGTGTTCGTTGATCTTAAGACAGCTTTTGATCTTATATCTCGCCCCAAGTTGTTGCAGATTTTGGCTGATATACGGGTGCCACATTACCTGTTGAACTCAATCATGAGGCGTTCCATTACAACAATTTTGCCCAAGTTAGGTGTGGGCATATGGGAGAACCTTCTGACCCATCCCCAGTCAACAGGGGGGCTAGATAGGGGTGCGTTCTCACACCCACACTCTTTATGCTCTTTATCAATGATCTGGTGGCTTATGTGGACCACAGTGAGTGAGATGCTCCATGTCTTGCATATATCAGGGTTCCGGCCCTGATGTTTGCAGATGATACGCTGCTTCTGTCGAGGTCCCCTATGGTCTTCAAAATATCCTTCACGGATTCAACTCCTTTTGTAATCTCAGGGGTTTAGACATAAACATCACTAAGACCAAATATTTGGTCTTTAGCCCGTGTAACTTTAAGCGCCCAAACCCTATGCTTAGAGGGTTCGCACATTTGATTATCTGTGGATAACACTCACTGAAATCTTTGATTGGCAGAAGCATCTAGTAAGGTGTAGACTCAAAATAGATCAAATTGCAGGTGGAATAGTGAAGATGAAGAAGGGATCACACCTTCATCCTATTGCCCCAGCTTTACAAGTTTACAGTTATCAGGCACTCGGATCTGCTCTTTATGGTGCTGAGTTGTGGTGACACAGGTATGTGTCTATTCTTGGCGTAGCCCAAATTAGCTTTATGCATCAACTCACGGGCTTAACTCCCAGAACGCCATGAATCCCCCTGAGGTTACATATGGTGCAAAAAAGCACTGTGGATGATGTCAATCTAAGGCCCATCTTATATCGGAAGAGGTTATGGGCCACTCCAGAATTGACCACTTACTAGGCAGGCTTGCCTGACATACATTTGCCGGGAGCTAGTAACATTCCGTGGTTGAAGCATGTGAAGGTGAATTTGTCATATATTTGTCTTGCACGCCTCTGGGATATTCCTACGGAGGCTAGTGTGATCTCTAAAGACCAAGTTAAGTCAGCCGTCTGGCAATTTAAGCAGAACCTATTACTCTGTCGGACAAACCTGGGCTCCTTGACTGCATCACTTTTGCTTCAGAAGGACGAATTTGAGCTAGAGCAGTTCTTAGAAGAAATAGAGCCCTCGCCTGCCAGAAAGCTTTATCTGAAATTCAGATACAGGATCCTGCCTCTCTAGCTTTACTGCTAGTTTGGGTCTCACCCCCAGGTTTAGCACAATTGTGCCCCTTTTGCCCTGACCTGGATGTAACCCTTGAGCACGTGCTATTTTTTTCTCCAGCTTATTGCAGCACCAGGAAAAAATGGATATTGCCAATCTGTCATAATATTGGGGCTAGGGTATGTAGAGAGGTATTGAGAATTCTAAGATCTGACACTAGTCAGTGGGTGGTTTTGGGGGTTTCACGGTTTTTGCTGGCCATGTGGAGGGCTAGACAAAAAAAGCATTTGGATTGATTCTGCCTACCACTAGCGATATATCTAGTCTACCTAGTGTGTTTGCTCTCCTGTTTACATGATGTTTGCTTTTAATTAGGGATGGGCAGTGAACCCCGCTCCGCTGGCAGAGATCACTGAGTTTTGGCACTCCACGCTCCAACAGGAGGACGGAGATTGGCAAAAGCGAAGTTCACCTGCGCACCGCTCACCCACCCCTAGTATCTGGACCTCACCGGTTTCAGTGGTGTAATCGCCGTCAGGAGCCACCCGGTCTGTACTTGCATCGTGAACGCATCACCTTTGCCCCACCCTCCCTCCTGCTGCTTTGGAATGCTGCTGCTCCCCCTCGAGACGAGGCCTCATCCTGAGCCACCATTGTAGGGTGCAGGGTGTGTATGTAGGGCTATGTAGTGCAGACCTGGGCATTCCACTCCTGTATGCACTGCCTCTCTCGAACCTGCATCGGCTTTCAGCCCTGCTACGATAAAGGTGAGTGACTAATTTACAGAGAGGGATTCCACTGTTCCACGGCTTGTCCTCCCTCGCCTGACCCGCACTTACCCTTCTCTGAGAGTTGGGCCTGCTGCCCTGATCTGCTATTGGGTTGGGCTTAAGCTGACTACTCTGCACCCACCACTTCCCCGGGGCCTGCAGCAGTCTATCACATTGGGAGTGATGGGGCATTTTTGACATCATTTGAAAACTGTTTTCAATTACATGTTTGCTTTCATTCCCAGTCTCGCTCAAGCATCAGCCGTGGAAACCCAATTTAACTGAACTGCCATGCACAACTTAATTTTTATGCTATTTGTGCTCCCGCATTACTATTAGGCATTGTCCCTTACCTGGAAATGTCTAGGTACAAAAGAAATTGCCCACATAAAGTGGTGTTTTCCCGTAGCTCAATTACACAGCTTCCTTGCTAATTTCACTTTTCATTTTTTTATTTCTTCTACTTTTTTTTTCTTTCTGAAAAAAACATTAGAAAACAGCAATGAAAATGCATGCGGCTCATGACTAGGACCGGGCAGCATTCCGCCGCGTGTGGTACTCCATGGAATTTCACCGAGTTTTTAGAAAACTCCACGGAATTCAGCGGAGGAGAACTCCGCGAGCTCCTCCCACCCTTACTTTTAATTATTTATTTATTTGATATACCGTGATTTGTTTTCTATCTATTTTCATTTTAATGACTTTTAACCCTGTTTTACATATTAAATTGTTGTGTAAATGAACTTTGATGGCAATTGCCGATTCAAGTTTTGCATGGTATTACAAATAGCACGCAGTCTTCCATACATTGCAAGACATTTAAACAGCATGTCTTTACATGTTCAATTGTAAATACGAGACACTTTTTTATCTATCTGATTGGCAAATGGGCAAAACAATCATTTTTCTGCCTAAGATGTTCCTGGAGCAGGAAATACAAAGAGGAGAGTCTAGCTGCTGTGGCCTCCCCTAATCATGCTATGTGTACGGGGCATCCACAGCAGTCCTGGTGTAGGCAGTGCAGCTAGGGGGCGGGCATGTAGGAACCCATGGTTGCCTGGCATTAGGGGTGAGTGGGCAGGGTGCAGGCCGGTTGGTATTCATCTAGTGCACATGCTCCACTTCAGCCTTTTGAAGGACTAAAATGGCTTTTTTTTTTACAGTGACTGTGTGTATTTGCAAATTTGTTATAAGTTAACAAGTCCCCATTTTGGTAACAGACAGCCATAAATTAACTTGACATACAAAAGAATATTTGCCTCCAAACACGGAGTTCAATCGGCTTCTAACAGGGCAGGTTTTGGGCTGGTTGGAGAGATTTTGTACAGGGTGCGAGCCGTATTACCAAGTCTTTCAGTCCATGCATTCCAAAATTGGACTCGTATGTGCATGTCAGTATATGTGTGTGCTTTGGAAGCACACAGGCCTTTGCACTAGTGTGTAGGTGTGCATTTGTGAGGGTATACATTTCACTGTAACCACATACAGACATGGATTTGTGCACATGCATGCCCTCCATGGTGATTTATTGGAGTGGCACATGCTTTTGCACACAGAAGCACACACAACTTCGCACTCATATGTAGATGTGTGCATGTATGAGTTTGATTGGAACCACACGTGGCCCTATTTGTGTGAGTGTGTGTTGTACTGAGATCATCTGGGACTCACACGCTTGTACATGTCTGTGCCCGACATGCACGGGTGTTTGTGTATGAGTGTCGTCTATCACTGACTGCGCACAGGACTCTGCTATGTGTGTGTATAAGTCGTATCGAAACTTCTGCAGTCGCGCGCCTCCTCCATATGTCTGCGCACACCACCTTCCTGCGGTGACCACAGGGTGACGCTTCTTACAAAGACCTCGAGACTGCTGCGCAATTCATTACCTCAGGATGTGAAAGGGGGAGGTTCCCGTTTGTGTACATGTTGAACAGGTGGTGACCGTGTAAACAGCACCAGTGTTTTAGGCGCCTGGAGAGCCAGCCAGAAAGGCGGGAAAATAAGAGCTGGGAGAGCCACAGAAGCATTAGGACAGCCAGCCACGAAAGGGCAGGGGAGAAAAGATTATTGAAAATGTGTTAAGGGCTAATCATTCAATGCTTGGATTAGTCATGTCCAGAGGTGGTAAATCGCGTGGCATATGAGTAGGAAATGGAGAATTCACAGGAAATTAGGTAAATTGTCGGGCATGTGAGTTTTTATTCAGCTCCTCTCCACCCATCTCCAATTATCATTAGGCTCAAAGCAAGTCACGCTGTACACCCAAGGGACATTGGGTGCTTTGTTCAATCTGATGAGGCAGCCCAAGGTTAGTCGCACGGACTGAAGGCTGTGACATTCCCGGTAAGCTGTAAGTCACTAACTCTGCTAGTCTGAGTGACTGGAACACTCATAGGCCCATAGTTATACTTTTTTTTGGCCGCATCTGCGTCATTTTGTGACGCAAAAGCGGCGCAAACTTACAAAATACAAGTGCATTTTGCAAGTTTGCGCCGGTTTTGCGTCAAGCAATGACGCAAATGCGGCGCAAAAAAAGCATAGATATGGGCCATAATGTCCATGCGAACCTGGATTGCGACTTGTCGAACATCAGATGGACTGCAATGTCCCAGGAGTGAAGTGGAACCTTCTGTGGTGGGGCTGCTGCTCAACCACAGGTGGTGGTTGTGTTTATCCCACTCATTAGTGGTGCTGCTGGACGTGACTAAGAGACTTGTCCATCAGCTGGGGCAGTTGTCGCAGTTCACACATCTCCCTTTATTTTAAATGCTCAACATGATCCGTGTAGGCCATTGAAGTCTTTCGGATGTTCATCTTAGGACAAGTAATGCAGTCATTCCTTTCAGAATAACCCATTTTGGATGCTATGCTCCAACATAACATGCCATGTATTTGGCAGCGCATATTCACCCCTTGGGGCACATTGGCGCTGAATAATATGTGGATATTCAGAGAGGTATCCATTTTATTGACTTCAGACGGATGAAAGGCTGAGTGGACCTGCTGGTATTCCAAACAATGCCATGACTTCAAACACAGATTCCTGTAGTTGATGCTCTAGTCTGGAGAGACACTAGACCTGACCCTTCTAAAAGAAAAAAAAAACCTCGTTTTTAAATTGATATCTAAGATCGGTGACTAAGACGCATAAATATTACAGTATAGCTTCCATCTCTGACCCCAGCCATTGATAGCGCACAAAGACTTTCTGCCCGCTCATCTTTCCATGCATGAAACGCACTTCATTCATTGAGAAGGAGCAAGGCAGAAGAGTGTGTGCATCCTCGATATGTTTCCTGGAATAGATGAGGCTGGAAGATCTTTTCAAAGCAAATCCCATCAGACCCAGGAAGATGTGGTCAAAATGTGAGATGGAAAGTAAAAGATGCTGGGAGAAAGCAATAGCGAAGAGAAGTCAATAATGTAAATATCTTAATAAGAGGAAGGGAGGGTGCTATTGTCAAACTAAGGCATAAAGCTTAAAAAGAAAGTGAGTTGGAAAACGTATAACATTGTGATCTTTACAGTCTGAGATGCAATATTATGGAAGGCTCTTTCTATCGTACCATATGGGCCTGACCCAAAATCCAAAGCTACTGCCACATGATCTTGAAAGAGCTGAGAAACACAACGAATAATCAGATCCTGGACAATCCAGAAATTGTTTAATTTGGTGTCATCTGGGACATAGACTTACCCCGGAATCAATTATTATTATTATATTAATTGAGATTGGTGGCTGCAAAAGGGGACATTGCACAACTATGGAGTCACCACTGTTACCAACAAAGGAAAAATGGCTTGCAGCAATGGGCATACCTATGGAATGCCCTAAAGAAAAAGAGAAAGTATGGGGGCGGTGGAAGGAATCTTATGGCTTTGATTCCCAATATTTACGTACCCTCTCAAGCAGCGAATCAAACAATGGAAAAAGGACAACCACAGTGCCCAGAAATGCATGAGGCCTGCGGGGGACATTGGGTCATAGGCAAAGAAAGTGTATGCAGTCTACAGGTAGGGGTACACAAAGCCCCCGCTGGGAGCTTGCAAAAACTGCCCAACTAACTATATGTACAGTAACCCATGTTTAAACATGGATAGTTGCATATGATCATAAAATACATCTTGTAAAATGCTCATTGTTTGATTCAGCAAAATCGCAATAAAAAAAAGTTGGTAAAAAAAATTGTGATTTTCTTTACCTCCCTCTTCAAGTACTTTTAGTAAGTTAGCCGGGTGGGTGTAACAGTTATGTGTAATGTAAATCATTTGAATTTATGTTTACAGTTCCTTTGACTTTAACTGAAGAGTTGGAGATGTTGGTCTCCAAATACAAGCTCATAAATGCTGCTGCAAGAGAATCGTATGATGCAACAGTGGGAAGGGGTTGGAGGAACACATGGAACAAGAGGGCATAAAAGGGAAGGAGGGAGAGTGTGTGGGGTAATGGAAGCGCGGTGAGAAGGGTGGAAGGAGAGAGGCATGGAGGGAAGGAAGAGAGATAGTGGATTGATGGAAGAAGGACAGACTTATGGATTGGTTGGGATGGATGGATGGATGGATCAAACATGAGGGGTTAGATAGAGAGAATGGTGGCTGGGTGGAAGGAGAGAGAGATAAACAGAAGGACAAGTGGGGACAGTGTTGGAGAGAATGATGGATAATAAATGGAAGTGTTATGCAGAGCAGGAAGGATGGAGAAGGTACTGGATGTAGAAAAGACAGGAGGGGTAGCAGAATGGATGGACGGGTAGAAGGAAGGAAAAGTCAGACAGAAAAACGGAGGGAAAACGTTAAAGATGGAGGGAAGGGAGAATGGAGGGAAGGAAGGCTAGATGGATAGATGCAAAGAGAGAGAGAAAGAAAAATCTAGAGATGAAAAGAAGGAAAACAGGAACAATTCCAACCTTTTCCCCTCTAAATGAGTGCCGGGCTCACTCTCCCTCTCAGTACTATTTCAGATATCATTTGAGGTGGGCAAGGTACTCCCTCGTAGTATTTAGCAGAAGGCCAGTTTGAGGGGATAGTGCTTGCCCTTTTTGCCTACTGAGTTATAAACATAAATAGGTGGGGTGTAGTTTTGTTCTGCTGCCTCTCTGTTTCACATTAGTTCTCAGATGTTGACATATCACCAAAGCAATAGGAACAGATATAACCAAAAATATCTGATGGATAAAATTTCATCAACTGAGGCTCGGAGTTTCCTAGCTGTGTGTAATGTGTCAGGTGGTTTATCAATTCAGGAACTGGTGGTTTTGTAGTTTTTCCCATAAACATAAGTACCATCAAAGGTCATCATTGCAACTGAAGGTATGTGCGGGGAGATCGTAATTACGAGCACAGACTGCAGCAAGAAAGAACTTTACCAACTCCATTTAAGAGGCTAACCTGAGATTCAGTTACGGTTTTATGACTCACTATTTGATTATACTGCCTGGAGAAGGCCCTACGCCCTATTGGTCACATAAGGAGAAACGTGTCAGCTATAGTTCTGCGCAAGTGAATAAGCAACCTGTTAATTGTAAAACTGCTCAGCGATTCTCAGAATACTACTTCGTGACCCTGTACCTCTAAGTAATTATTTTAATAGGATGGACACTGTTTAAAGGGTGTATCCAGCTTTGTGTATCTTCTAATGCCCAATTGTCCAAATTTTTCTGCTATTTTATAAAACTAAGGAAGTGAGTAGAGGGGGTGGCTTCAGATTGTGAAAGCTGGGTTAGGGAGCAAAAGGCGTGCGGTGCGTATGCATGTTTACACTCATGTATGATGTTCTGTTTGCATGGGTACCTGTATGCTTCGAATCCTGTGCATAGGCACCTCAATTTCTGTTGTTTGTGTCAATGGTTCCCCTTTAGCTGTAGTCCTGCTGACATGGATGCTTTTATGTTTGAAGACTGTGCTTGTGTATCATTACATGTGTCACTAAGTCTGTCCAGGTGCCTGCATGTCAGATTGGTCTGTGCATGGGTATGTGTGTGGTCATGGGTGCCTGTATATCTGTTTGTTTCTTTGCACAGGTGCCTGTATTCTGTTTGACTGTATCTCTGAGTGTCAGTGGGTATGTTGGCTTATGTGGGCACATTTGCTTGCGGCCGTGTGGCTCTTTAATCATGCATGTGTTTATGTGAGTTGTGTGTACTTGCATGTTTTGTGCGATGTGTGCATGGTGGGTTTACATGCATATATTTCTGGTTGGCTGTCATTCCTTGTGCATGAATGGTTGGTTCTCTGTTATTCTCTACCGATTGGTGCCCCTTGGTGTAAGTATAGATGTCTGTAAATTTGGCTGATCAGCGAGGGGCCAAGCTATTGCCCTCTTTGTTAAAGGGTTTGTATGTTGAAGGTGCTAACCATCAGGACTGCCCTGCCAAAACTATCATACTCACAGATTTCTCGTAGAGCTCGAACAGCACCTTTAGTAACCTGAGATAGTTTTGTGCTTAGGTTCTCACTGTATATTCCTAAGGCCATCAAAATGCTTCAGACCGGGAACATGCAGTCTCAGTTTACCACCATTGTGAGAAGCCCCTTTCTTCATTGTGGACTATGAGGAAAACTTTCCTGGAAAAGGCACAATTGTCACTGTACAAGATAAAAACAACAGCAGCCTTGTGGACTGTACAAAAGCGGCCTATAACCTGGCACTCTCAGACATGCCAACTTTGGAACTGGGGAACCAATTTCAAGTGTCGGCACCTGCTCAACATCCTGCGATTCTGGGTAAAACATTCAATCTACCCCTGCCTAAAAAAATGAATGTGACTTTGTGTAATGTAATTGTTGCTTTTGTAAATCGTTCCAATACCTTTTGGTCAAGGTTGTGCTGTGTGCTACCAAAAACCCCCAAAAAATGATAGAGGGACTATAAGATAAAGGGAGGCAACATCTTTTCACCACAGGTAACTCTTTCACCCGAGTATCATTGTGAAACTCCCAGGCCAACCCAAGGGCTATCTATAACTTCGCCTCAGCTAGGAAACCCCCTGTAGATGTGCTGCAAACTTGCCCTAGCGTACATTTTAGGGTGGAGGGTGCCTTTCAGCCAAGTCAGGTGTTGCTGTCATCCGCAGGAGAATTGTGATATAAGCCTCTTCACACCTCAACCGTCTAGCTAGGCTGACTTCACGCGCCACCATGCATGGGGTTGTGATGAGCAGGCAGTTCATCATGGGCCCAGATTGCAACTCTTCTCCCTACTTTCATAGTAAATTGGAATCTTCAAAAAAGAGATCCATTTAGAAAAATACTGGATAGTTGGGTCGCTTTCTCATTCTCTTTTGCTAGCCCCATTTTAGATGCCTAAACAGTAGCTTTTAAATGACTTCAAGTGTATGGAAAACACTGGTTTTCTTTACCCATGCTGCATTGCTAACATTCACAAACAATAGGCTTTCTGGAATGTTCCTTTGTTTGATGATGGCTGCTTGGATTTGATGCTTATTGTACTGTAAATGCATTTATATAGCACTTGGTACCCCCGACGAGGCATTGAAGTCCTTAACTGTGGGTGGAATGATTCTCTGCAACCTAAAGTTCACGGTTAATCCAGCAGTATTAATTATTGTTGTAAATGTGAAGGTTATTGTGTTGTCTCGTGGTCGGAGGAAACAGAAGCAGTTTCTAGTGGTGAATTTATTGAACAGGAGTTAAATGTGATTGACAGGTGAGTTCATGCAAATGGAAAATAATGGATCAGTAAACAGGGTGAAAGAGGATAGATATTGTGAGATTGCAAGGAGAGGCTACACAGAAGGGGGGTTGTGGTATATGACAGTGGCGGGAGTAGATAAGATAGAGGGTTAGATGTTGCAGGAATGGTTACTCAGAAGGGGAGTTTATGATTTGGAAGGAGGGAGGTATGTTCAGTTTACTATAGTACAGAGTAAAATGGCAGGTATGTTATGAAGGCAGGCAGAGGATGGAGTGTAAAGAGAGTGTCATTCAAAGGCATAGGTAGGAGAGAGAGTGATACTTAAGTATAAATCAGGTTAAGTTGCATGCATGTTTTTTTAATAATGAGCTAGGATGTAATCTGGCGCAGCATAAAGAGTAGAAAAGAAAGGTTAAACAGTTGATTACCTGTGGGCAGATGACATAAATTGTTGCATCTTAAATTATTCTATTTGGCAGTCAACAGTATTAATGCAGTCAGTCCTTTTTTAATCTAGATATTGAAACATTTTTGAAAATGTTGACTTTTTACTTGTTTTTAAATACGGGTACTAGGTAATGTGGTATGTCAGGATAGTGGGTCATTTAGGTTTGTCTGGTGGTATTTTGAGCTGTGGTCAATCCCTGGGTTTTGGAATGATCAATTAATTGTAAGACAGATGCCTGGGTGGTGTGCTTCTTGAGGGATGTGGTTCTTCCTGATATTAGTTGATGTTTGTAAAGGGATTCTGTGAGTTCACTCAACAGAGGGCCCTTCAAAGTGCTTATGGACATTAATGCGTACACGGTCTGACGAGAATGCAAAAGAGGTCTGCAAGAAATTTGCTTCCGTGGCCTTCACCTGAATGCCTGCTACTGGCCTAACTCTGAAGAAAAGCTTCAGCTCTGAGCGTATAAATACTATACCCGGCGCTCCTCATTAATGGTTCCCCCCGGAGCCTGGGCCATCATTTCCAAAGGATATAAAAACTTGAAGTAAATGTCACTGAAGTGTCTGCGGCAAGTGCTGCCGTATATCTGTCTCATTGAGGGCCTAAGTACTGGTTAAATACTACTGTACCAAGGCTGAAGGAATGATGAGGGGACGAGGTGTCCTCGAGCAGCTCACAAGGCCAACGTGCTCTTCTGCATGGTGGCCTGTGCATGAGATCATAAGGCCAACATCGACACTTTAGGGCTCCCCAGAGAATGAACAGCTGCAAAGCATGAACAAGCAAACACCAGTGGTGCATTTTGTTTTAATCAAAGATGACCATCCCCCTATGTTATTGACATCACAAACCTCAGCAGTCTCAGTTATTCTTCGTATCCTTATCTCATAGACGGCAGTATCACTTATCCCCAAGTTACTGGCCACCCACTTTATTTGAGCCTCACAGATATTACAAACTCAATGAAGACACCAGTTTCTTCATCTTACTGTCTTCCTAAAGGTCACTGCTTCCTCGCTCCCCTCTATTGCCTCATACGGTTACAGTTTCACTTATTCCTACGATCCCCCTCAGTGAGGCCTCCCTTGGAATTCTCCTCATTGAGCAGTGATCTTCAGTCGAGGGTCAGTCAACCCCCTTCACTCACCTTGCATGCTTCAAGGGAGTATCCCTCAATCCCTATTGCAAACCATATATACTTTTAATTTAGTCTCACTCATTCCCATCGCACTCCCTACATAAAACAATGGAATCTCACTCTTTTCTTATAACAATCCTCATATAGTTCTGGTCTGCAACCAAGTTCTTCAGGGGGCAGGTCACGTTAGTCATGGCCATGGGAGAAACTTCCAATGTCATCCAGTGCAAGGAAGAAGGCAGCATAAAGATGCAATATCCAAGGCACCAGCATGTCCACAAAGGTTTGTTGGGATATACCTCACACACTGACTGGCCATAGAGGTTTTTTTATTGGTTTCAGGAGAAACAGGGCAGAGGGTGAGAGCCAATCAGTAAAGTAGTAGGCCCAGTCGAAATTTATATTACACTGGCATACTCTCATGTCATTCCATTAATTTTGCATCTATCTTATTGGGAAAAATTATTGCATTTATGCTATTACGCCATTGTGTATAATTATGCGCCACTGGCAGTAAATATTTAGTCCAAGCACACTGGAACAAAGTGAACCCTAGAATGCAAGTGATTGTTGTTTGCCGTACTCACATTTTTATGCTGTTTTTTAGCGTGAAGTGCATCCTCCAGTCCAAGATGCATGCAAGGATGATTTTGCTTTTAAATACAGCACTAAGGGCCTAATGTACAAAGTGATTTTATGGTGGCAAAGGTCAAATTTGAGTCTTTGCGACCGCAATAGGGCATTTTTAAATGTACAAAACCAAAATTGCGATTTGGGAACTTGTTACCTGGGTTTCAGACTAAATACAGTATCGGTATTTAGAAGGGATGTGTATAGGCTGTCCCTTCCAAATACTGATTCCTTAACTTATGTATCAATGTTTTGCAAGTGAAATGTGGTTGCACATTATTAATATTTTACCACTAATTCCATACAGATGGGAACCATTTTCAAACTGGAATGGTTCCCAAGGGACCACTTCCACTCTGTGAATACAGAGAAAAATATTTTTTAGGAGCAGGCAGTGGTCCTAAAAATGTTTTTCAAATGATGCATTTTCATTTCTTAAACACATTGTGATTTCTTTTAAGGAAAACAGGCTGCATTTAACAAAAAAGATTGCTGTATTTAAAAGCAATCACAGGCATGGTGGTCTGCTGACTCCAGCAGGCTCCCATGTCTGAATCAATCACAGACATGGTGGTCTGTTGATCCCAGCAGCAAACCATGTCTGAGGATCTAAGCAATCATAGTGAGCCTCCGTTTGTGATGTACTTCATGCATATTAATGAGGTAGCAACTAACTATGAATCAGTATTTTGTGAACCAAACTATTAATGCATACATAGGTTTCACAAAATGTAAGTGTATTTTGTAGAAGTCGGTTTGCAAATTACATACACTTCTACTGAATCCATTTTAGTATATTCCTAATAAGAAAACGCAAACTGCAAATTGTTATTTGATTCAATTTAAGATTTCTTATAAGGAATCTTTGTATATCACACCCCAAGTGCTTGTTTTGCATTTTGTGGAATTTTCCCAAAATGTCACATAATTGTGCAACAGGAAATTATTCAAATTTCACACTCTGTTAAATAGTAGCTCTTCAAATTTTGATGTCCAGTCAGTGGGTAGTACGGGGTTTGACAGGTAAAGAGGTTTATTCCAACCACAAACCCGAGGTCTAAAAGCAACTCCATACCTGGAAGTACAGGATGTTTTTGGCAGAGGTTTCAGCTGGTAGGAGCCAGCTCCACTGCCCCATCCCTCTGGGTGCTCTAGTGGAGAGTTACAGTACCACTCTTAAGCAGTGCTTAATTTGTAAATTTAAGGTGCCGGTGCCCAAAGCCCTCCTCTTAAACACGCGGCTGCTGCAACTAAATGTGTAAACATGGAATACTGAGGCGGCGTAATCCTGAAGCCACCTAGGGCCTCTTCAGTCCATGTAAAGCCACTCCCTGCCCCTTCAGCTCACTCTTGCAGCTTTCTACTTTCTCCATTTGTGACGCTTTTTCGTTTTTCCCTTCATCCGTCTTTCCCATATGTCATTTGCTCGAAGCAAATGCTTGAGGCAGAAGAATAAGCCCCGGCCCTCAATAATAAGTGCTGGTGCTCAGCACCGGAAACAACAAGCACAAATTAAGCACTGCTCTTAAGCATTCCTTTAATGGGAATCCTAGACAGTATTTGTCACACCCCGAACACACACTCCTTCCTGAGAGGTAAAATCCTACTCCTGGTGCTTAGTAGGGGTTGGTAGACTTTTCTCAGAAGCATGTCAGAAAATGGGTGCATCCTTGATTATGCAAACAGCTACCAACAAGATAGACACATTTGAGCCAAGCCAGGGATGTTTCTACCCGAAGATGAAAGAAGGAGCAGTTTTGGGCCCAACTGAGCTAGCACAATCTAGAATTCTGCACGGTAGCACTCTAGAGTAGGCACCCCGTGAATTCTGGGATTGCAGACCACCAGACGAAAACAAACAGAAGAGCAAGAGAAGAAAATGCAGGCTGGGGCAGCAGCAACAGACAGCTACTTCCTTCCAACCAAACCACATTGACTAGGATCAGGTTCAGGGTCCTGTTGGAATAGCTCTCAACCGCATCTGACACCCTTGGGTTGAAGGTTAAAAATATTAAAATAAAAGTTCAAAACATACAGTTAGTAACCCCGTTAGTTTAATTGTTTGTTTCGAAAAAACGGTCAGTGAGAAAATCTTCAAAGTGGGAAAAAGTTTGAAATTCGAACTCTGCCCAATGCCATTAATACAATTTGCACCTAGACTAGAATAATAAATCTTCCCAGTCGAGGTTATGGCTGAAGTCTAAACTATGATTAGATCACAGCTCTCAAAAAAGCAACATTAGCATTTTTATTTTGGAAGCTTTTTTCAAATTGATCTTAACACAAAAATACGGCAGTGAACATCATCAAAATGTGAAGGTAGCTGAGTTGGGTTCTACAGAAGAGAAGGCGGTGTTCACAGCCCGAGACCCTGTGTGTCCTGCGAGGGAGTAACTAGAATGGTGCAGCAGGTGGAGTGGCACCGGGGCCCAGAGCCCTTGGCGGACCTACTGAATCTCGGCAATACTGTATTTTGCTGCTGCAACAGCAGTCGAATGGGCCATTTCTTTGCTTGCCTCAGGGCCCGTGGCATCCTTGCCACATTACTGGTGACCTGGAGCTCAGATGCAGCCCGTGGACTCCAGCGGCTAGTGCTGCGCGTGCCTGCAGGGGGCTCAGCTGCGCACAGAGATTTTCCATCTCCGCCTCTCTCGCTTTGCTGCAGAGTCAGTCATTTCTTTAATACATCGCCCAATATTGATTTGCCAGTTATATGGTTACGTTTTTTTCTATGCTGCTTTTTATATATTTTTTACTAGACAAAATTGATTTCTGTGGAATGCTTTTGATGTCTAGGTCTCTCCCATTCTGCTTTTCTCTCCCGTTCCTCCTTGTCCAATCTCTCTGTTTCTCTGTCCCTCCCACCCTCTCTCTTGCCCAGTCGCTTTACTTCCGCTCTGCAAATGAAAAGCTGGAGATGCAGGATTATTTTCTGCCAGATTCAACCACTGTAGGCTTTTAATATAGTCTTCTTTCAGGAGTCTGATGTAAGGGGATTAGGATCCCAGAGTGACAGACATGCTTGAGCACGTGTAATGCATACCTAGTAAGGGAAGCTGCAAGAAACTGTTTCATGGACAAAACTAAAACAGGTGAAATTGCAAGAAGTGCTTCCTGCCCCTGGCAAAATGAATAATTTCAGAGGTTCGCATTTGTATATTCAACCCCACAAAAGGAGGTGGGAGGGTGCTTGCAAGAAATCTAACCTCTGGCAATCCCTCAGGTTCACGAAATCTAACCTCTGGCAATCCCTCTGGTTCACGAAATCTAACCTCTGGCAATCCCTCGGGTTCACGAAATCTAACCTCTGGCAATCCCTCGGGTTCACGAAATCTAACCTCTGGCAATCCCTCTGGTTCACGAAATCTAACCTCTGGCAATCCCTCTGGTTCACGAAATCTAACCTCTGGCAATCCCTCGGGTTCACGAAATCTAACCTCTGGCAATCCCTCTGGTTCACGAAATCTAACCTCTGGCAATCCCTCGGGTTCACGAAATCTAACCTCTGGCAATCCCTCGGGTTCACAAAATCTAACCTCTGGTAATCCCTCGGGTAGCATTCCAACCCACCCTTTATTTGACCACTTTTGGATGCTTTAAGGTCATGCTCCAAGTATGACGATAAGCCTAGACGTCAGTCCCATGCTCAATGTCCATCTAGAACCAAGCTACACCAGACTGATGATTCCCAAGCAGGGCGAAGCAGGCATTTGGTTACTTGTGTTCCATTTTAGCGAAGACCTGACCTGGTAGTTAATGGTGGGAGGAGCCTTTTGGAGCATGGCCAAGAGAGATTTCCAAGTGGCTGGGTCCAAATTGAGGTAGAATGTGTGCAAAATAAGAACGGTTTTGGATGCAGCCCAAAGTAATTACCAGTGTTTGAGATTAATTTAAGCATTCCATCCATTCCCTTTTTATAGATTTCATTGCATTTTTCAATACCTGCTATCTGTTTTTTGGGTTATCTAACTTACACGTAGGTTGTATTATTTTCAGCATTGCTTTGTCTATTAGTTTTAATCTCTGCTTCACTTTCAGTTTTAGCACCTGGTTATAGTTTGCCTTATGGTCAAGTTTTACTTTCAGTGTTTGGTATTTATGCCTTATTTAGGGTTTAACACCTAAGTCTGCTTTGGGGAGGGTTCTGGCAGTACTATCATAATCTTAACCATGCCTCAAGCTGCAAAATTGCACCCTGCATGAGTTGCAGCTGCCCAGTTCTTTTCTTCTTGACACTGTGTTTTTTTTCCCCCAGCTGCCTTATCCAGATGCGCAGTCGGAAATCTCTACCCTTGAGGGGGATTGTATAGGCCTATCTCATGATGCTTAGCTAGAGCATGCAATAGTAAGATACAGATGACCCTGATTTACTTAAAGTAAATACAGTTACACATCCACTTTGCAAGGTTTTGTCCCAAAAATTCATTTTCAACGTCAGATTTTCAGCAAGCTTCCATTTCTGTCTAATTTTAGTTAAACTTTCCGATTTAAAATACTGTCTTTGTTTTATAGTTTTGCTGTATGCTTATTGATTCAGTGTATGCTTTTCGTTTTATTGCCTTTTTTGGTGTGCATTCAAGTCTCTGACAGTTCCACTGTCTTATTCATCTTATTCATCATTTATATTTTAGATTTGGCACTACTGTTTAGATGTCATGCAGATTTTTACTTTCAGTATGTGGCATTAATTTCACCATCTAGTTTCAATGACCAATTTCAGTTTTATTTCAAATGTCTGCTCACAGTATTTTGAGTTTGCCTCGTTTTAAAGTCGTGGTTATATGGTGGTGCTTTCAGTGATCTGTTTCATTTTTTTGTTTATGTTTAACTGATTTATTTTAGTTTCAGTTACAAAGACCGACGAGGCCTTAGTTTCTGTGACTTGTTCATGTTTCATTTCATTTCCTTGTTCTGGTAACTGATTTAGGCTCACTTTTACTGTTTAGAATTATTTTCAGTGTCCTCTTTTGATTTTTATTTCAAAACACCAATTTCAACTTTTTCATAACTACTTTTCTTTTCTTTCTGTTACGCAAAATGTTTAGATTGATTTCATTAGTTTTTGTTTTTATTTAGATGACCCGTTTCCTTATATTAGGGCCAGCTCGCCCATGTCCAAGGCCAGCCCTGCACTCAGGCCCAGCCACGCACTCGCATCAGCCTGATCTCAGAAAGCAGAATCCGAATCACGCACTTGATTGGTGGCTTTCCTCTGAGTATGACTATCTTGCTGTTCTTTCAAACAGACTGGTGTCAATATACAAAGGTCAGCCACGTTGTGGGATGATCCTATAGTGTCAGTTCTTCAAAAGCAAATGTACAAAAAAGGATATTTCAGAGGTGATGTGAAATTATCACACATATGCAGCGCTTGGCTGACTATAGCACATTTCAGATGTGGTAGCAAATATAACCAGCCCTTCCATATGTAATTTGGGCATTCGTGGCATCCTAAAGCAGTAGTGTTGGAAGGGGCTGCATAAGTCGCGTGCAACCCCTCATTGTGATGCAAAGAGGGCTAGTAAAATGCATCAGTGGGTTAAGGACTCACTGCTGAGAGCTTTGTCTAACACGCGGGTGGCAGGTGTGATTCATGACAGTGCCAGTTCACAACTACATCCTTCTGTTATTATATTAACTATTCGGCAGCCCCATCCTATGATATCTGATCATCCCTCAATCTATCTGTCCATTCAGCCAAGGAATGCAGCTATCATTTAACCTACCTTCCTGCTGTTTCCCTTTTTTCTGACAGTTACTTTGTGACTTACCTACAAAGCCCATGGCTCTCAAGCATTTCCATGTAGGGTAGACCTTTATCAATAAATAATAAATAACTATTTATCCATTCCATTTCCCATACATCTAACAACCTGCTCATCCGTTACCCAGTAAAACATGCATGCCACCATCTGTGCATGCCTCCATTCATAACTATTAATCAACCAATATTCCATCACATAGTCCATTCTATGGTGCATTTTAAAGACCGAAGCATAGTCCAGCCCTTTGTCCATTGCATAGTCCATCCCACCATATATCCTACAGTCCATCTCATGATTCAATCAATAGTTTGTCTGCTTGAGGATTGCATAGATCATCCTATAGATGATTCCATAGCACAGTCCCTCACCTATCTGCTAGACCATTGGGTTACCCATTCCTTGTTAGATCCTATCGCCACCCCATAGTCCATTTTAGTGACCATCACAAAAAGCATTTCATTGACCTTACTGAACAATCCCATACACCATCCTATGGCCCGTCCCATGGCTGATTCCATGATTAATGTAATAGAACATTCTGTCAACCATTTGTTTCCGCCCAGTAACCATGCAGTTGTCTGCTGCTCAGTTCATCGCATCATCTATCCATTAGTTGATCTCATTCTACTTCAAAGTCCATGCCTTTTTCTGTAGCTCACGTCGATACATGCTCTCATGTGCTGCTTAATGTTATGGTCCTATTTCCTTGGTTCTCCTTCTTCTGAGAGGTAGACACTGCCTCACTTTCATCTTTTTGACACTGTGTCCTTTCCGGGTGTCCTTCACCATCAGTTGGACAATCATCTAATCGTCGCACCAGAAACCAGGAGATGTTTTTATGTGTACAGTGATTATTCCACTCTCTTTGGTGCTTCTTCAGCACGCTTTTCAGGTAAAAGATTCTCTCCCCGCCCCTCAAGCTCGTCCCGTGTGTTACCCTAGTGGTCTTTGTCATTATCCATCCATCAGGCCTCCTCTGGACTGGAACCGAGCCCTGTCAGCCATTCTCCATTCCTCGGCCGCTCACAGGCAGACAGATAATGATAGGTCTGCTTTCAAGGGCCGACAAGACCCTTCGTTTTATATCACTTAGCCTCCATGAGAAATGCTTCTCCGACAGAATTCAGCTGCCAGCAGCTAGCGACAGACCCGCCAAACAGCAGGCGGAGGAGAAACCGCAGAGTGAGGGACTAGGGGAGGGAGGGATGGAAGAGGGCAATGAAAAGAGAGGTGAACAAGGAACTAGATGGAGGTTAAAGAAACACAGCAAGATGGCCGAGAGGAAATAGTAAAGGAACGAGGAAGAATCTGTCTCTTAGGACCATAGTCTCTATTTCATCTTTATTTTTTACGGAAGTAAAGTGCTTGTCTTTTTCTCAAGAAGAGGCAATATTTGTGTACGTGAACATTAGTATAACATCTGGACTCTTTCTGCCTGCTGATACCCAAGGATTAAGAAGAGTGGTGAAATCAAGGCCCTTCACACAAGAGCACCTAGGTGGACAGACCAAAATACTCTTATCCAAGAGGAAGCCTCAAAGTCCCTTAATGGTCTGCTCCCTTTTTTTTCCAAAGCGAAGTTTCTTATTCCAGAGCAGGCAGCTGAATGGATAAAAAAAATATGTGTCTTCGAGCCGGTGCTCCACCCCTTCCCTCTATTGCAAAACCATAAGCCTCTTCACTCCACACCGCCCACTGCTTCTTTCTCTCTGCTCAGCTTTCTGAACAGCTCCTTCCCCATCACCTTTGAAATTTACAATACATTCAAATTGGATGGGGACGCCGTTGGTACAGCTATTACACATTTTAATCTGTTATGCTTGTGTTGTTGACTGGGGAAATGAGAGTTTGTTTTGCTGCTCTACTTCCAGTCCTTGAAGATACGGGGCTAGTGTCCGACGTAAAATACACCAGACATGACCTTACCAGATGACGCCTTGGAGTCATCCTGCTCCAGTCCGGTTTCTTTTTGCAAAACACACTGGAAACCAGGGGCCTGATTTAGAGTTTGGTGGATGGGACGGTCAATCACACAAATGTGACAGCTACAATGGCCGCCTTAATAGTGTATCATTTCCTAATTTTGACCTGATGGACGGGACATCAGTTACATCTGTGATAGAGTACCCGTCCACCAAACTCTGAATCAGGCAATACATTTAGTGCAACTTATTCAATTGAAAATAACTATGACTGCCAAAAGGTACTGGGTTGTCAATTGAAATTAGTGTAAGTCTGGAATAATGATAATAAATTGTGTTTTATATAGTGCAGCGTAACACATATCTGGTGTTTCAAAATGTTGTCAGTAACAGATGTTGCTATTACCCAATTTATGGTCATTATTTTACTGACCTTGGAAGCATAAAGGTGGTATTTAATTTACTGGCCTTTAAAGCATGGAGGTTCAATCTGCCCTGCCTTTATTCGAACTCATGCTCACCAAAAATCTTCCATTTAATGAGTAGCCAGCATACAGCTCCCTATATTCCACCCTGCAGGACACTGCTGGGTGTCCATGTTGACATGAAATCAACTGATAACTTTACCTAGACGTGACCTCGATGGATTGCTGTTGGAAGCTTGAAGACTATTAGGATGACGCTGTCACCTCCTGACACAGAGTCTCCTAAACCCAGGAGTGGGTTTAGGAGACTGTTGTGGTTCTGTTTTTAGATTGCTATTGCAGAAAATGTTCATGAATTATCCTTTGTCCCTGCATCTGGTGAACTCCTTCTCGAGATTTATGTCTTGATCCTTTTTTTGTCCTCCTGATTCCTTTTGATACATTTCACATAATTCCAGCTTCTCTTCCCTACACTTGCTTTCCTTCTGGTATAAATTTCCTTCAGTGCTGTCCAGCTCCAATGCAACTGTTCACAGCTTCCTCAAATTGAAGTGTCTTTTCTTCTGAAAATGATCTTCAAAAGCATCATATTTTCAGTGTATAAGGATCTGAAAATATTGCTCTCCTTTTTCTGAAAAAAAAACATTTTTCTTCTTTGCCTCATTTGTTTATTTTTGTTTTTTGTTTGGTTCATTTCATATTTAGATGGATGTAATTAAAATGTGCAAATACGTCTCTATTTCATCGCTTTTGTGCTCAATGGCAAATTACTAATTGCATGAAGCAGTCTTTCTTATAGTACTATATGCATCTGAATGACTTGTCTTAAGTCGTCAACAGAAAGCCCTCCGCAATCTGTCATCTGCTCATCCACGGGCTACAGTTCTGGCCACGTCAAACACCAGTGAGCCAACGGTAACTTCTTTGTGTGCCCCAAAGATGCCTTTTCATTTGTCCAAACTGTGAGAAACTTTAGTATCTGATTTTCAGTCAAAGAATTATTGTTATTACAGAAGTCCTGCAGTACTGAAATAAGAAATATTCAATGTCATCAAAAACAAAGCCTTGCTTCTCTGAGAGAAGGTGTATCCAGGGGTAGTTTGGCTGCAAGACACCGAATCACAGACACAAGTCACACTTATTGGAGCCTAGGTCTCACTGCAGAGGCTGTAGAAAGGGCAACCACCTGAGACCCTCACGATCATTATGAACTGGCAAGGCCATTCACCAGGAAAGGTTTGCCTCTAAAATCCTTGACTGCCACTGGGATCTAGTCAGGAATTATAACCTGGTGGAGGGATAATGTTGTGGTGTGTTGATCTATGCATCATAAATTCTAATGGTGTGCCCTTTTGAGCAACCACCGCCTCCACCTCTCCTTCTAGCTTCTACCCCAGTTCTTTCTTCGCCCCAGGGTAAAGAGCGTTGTTTGTTCTTGTAGGGTGGGCATCAGTACATGGAAGAGCAGTTGCGTCCTGTCCTGCTCCGTGGGTACTGTTTTACAGTGGGAGATTAGCGCTTCACATTCACGTCAACAGCCAACCAGCCTTTGGGGCCCTCTGTCCTGTGACACTCCAACCCCTGTTTTGTGTCAGGGAAAAGGGGTCACACATATAATGCAGCATTTAAACAGAGACATTACTTTACTTTGGTGACCCAACAGCTAATGTACTAAAATGATTGAAATTATCCTCCAGGCAGCCACCGACCAGAGCCACCCATAGCTAACTCCAGGAGACTGGTCCACAGAGAGATGAGATATACTTCATATCCTGTAGCCCGACAGGCTACGGGAAGCCAATGGGGCTTGCACATTTCCTCCTTGAGATCACCAAAGGGGGGCGTGTGCACCCGCGAAGGGACCTGCATTGGGTCATTTAGCAGTAACCAATAGGGGCCCTTTGGCTTCTCCTTTCCCACGATCCCTCCTCCCTTCCGTTCTTTCCTTATTGTCCGCCTCGTTTTTCTTGATTATTATTTTTTTCCCGTCCTAGACTCCCTCATACTCTTCATTTCTCTGCCTCCCTTCTCTCTTCCTTCTCCACTCTTTCCAGGTCCCCGTTGTCTATCTGGAGTTACAGTGTCTGCTCGGACGGCGTCGTTTGCTGACGCTTCTGGCACCCGACTCGCACTTTGGGGGGAAATGATGCTTTTCAAATAATGTGAATGGGCCACGCCAGCTAATGCAGCCCGCGCGCGGCGGCCACTGGCCCCAGACAAACACACTATCATTACTTCATTAGCGGCCTCGCTCGTCACATTAATTACAAAAGCGGAAATCAGCAGAACGCTTCCATGGCTAGAATTGCTTTTAGCTGCGGCCGCCGGAGGCTAAAACGCCGACCGAGAGAGATGGCTGACTGGGGCATTCTGCAGGCCCCCGTTTTAAAGAAACAACAAAGCGCGGCCCAGTCCTTCGACGTCGGCGCCCCTGCCACCCGGCCTTCCCTGTATTCATAACACTCTCGAATCTCCTCTTATTGAGGAAATATTTCCATTCGTCCTCCCCTCAGGTCTCCGCCCTCCGGCCTACAGCCGCTGTCCAACATGGCCACCTCAGGGGCGGGGCTTCCTCCATGCACCACTCAACTCCATTGGCATAATTAACATTTTATAAACCATTTCCGAGTTGTTACTGTTAATTCTGCGTTCCAAAACCAACGTTATAGTATCTGTAGGCTTGTTTTCTTGTTTCCTGTGATGCACTGCTTTGCACAGGGTGTGCAAACAGAAAACAGGGTTTACCAAGAAAATCAAATAAGCAAACCTTAAAAAGTTCAACAGCATGACAACGAATTCAAATGATTTTGATTTGTAGCAAGTGTTATAGATCACACGAGGGAAAGGAGCATATATATCACTGTTTGGTTCTCAAGGTCGAAGTTGATGTTCCGAACCCGGACAGAAGAGGGGACATCCTCAGGGCTGGTATTCTGTAGAACAAGCCCATGGAAGAGACAGAAGCAGGCCAGGTTATCTTTCATTATAGGATTCATTTTCACAGTGTTGATTTTGTTAAATTAATTTTTACTGTGAACCGGTTCGAACAGCGACCATGTTTTTCACTCTCACGGATTTGCTTACACTGTGCACATGAAAACTTTTTTCACTTCTGGTACCTTCCCTTGTATTTTTCCAGTACTCTACATCTGTCGAAATGGATTCCTCGAAATGATGTGCTTGCATTAAGTGCATTATCCCATTTACTGTCTTCGCGACAAGTGCTATGGAAATAATTACATGAATCGTTGTTGCTTTTTATTGTATAGCGTTCTGACGCCCAGAACAGCAGCCATCGTTCAGCATCACAGTTGCAAGATTAAAAATCTTGCACTAGACAATGAATGTTAAAATAAACAGATGTTCTGATTGCAGTTTAGCACGCTATCTCACTTTACCTCGTTTTATGTCTACTTCAGTAAATTCAGACTTGAGGCACTGACCATAGAGTAGAGACAGGCGACGAGTAACACCTCTGCTGTCACAGACTGATATAGACTAGCAGCTCCAGCCTAGTGCCAAAAAGTGCCTTGAGCTTCTTGTCCCTCTTCCTCTGACATGAGGTGGCACACCTCCAAGACAGAGAGCAAGGCAGAGAGTGGCAGCCTCGCCAGCACCCAAATATTGGGTGCCATACAGAAGTTAGGACTCCGGACATCCTCCTGAACTATGCCAGCCAGCCCTGCGGGATGCGACAAGGAAGACTGGGAATATTGAGAGCTGGTCATAGGAAAGTATCCAGTGCTTAATTCGTGCTTGTTGTTTCCGGTGCTGAGCACCAGCACATATTTTTGAGGGCCGGGGCTTATTCTTCTGCCTCAAGCATTTGCTGTGGGCAAAAGACACATATAGGAAGACGGATGAAGGGAAAAACGAAAAAGTGTCACAAAGGCAGAAATTAGAATGCTGCAAGAGTGAGGTGAAGGGGCAGAGAGTGGCTTTATATGGATTGAAGGGGCCCGAGATGGCTTCAGGATTATTCTGCCTCTGTATTCTGTGTTCACACATTTAATTGCAGCAGCCACGTCTTTAAGAGGAGGGTTTTGGGCACCGGCACCTTTTTATTTACAAATTAAGCACTGAAAGTATCTGTTCTGGAAGTCACAACGCATGATATTATGTTAACACGCCTGGAGTACAAATGCTGTTCTTTCCTATCATCATGTCTGCAATGATGTTCCCAAAGAGAAGGCACTAACCGTGATCAATGCATCGATGTTGGTACAGGATATCCATATTTGTGAATTTTTCAAGAGGCAGGGCATGTCACTTGAAGCCCCTTCTAAGCCTGAGATTATTGGCTGCCCTTTCCAGAAGTCTTGTTGTTCTGGCTTCTGTCTGGCAGCATCACCGCATGGATCCGGGGCTACTCACTGGGTCATGTTGCTTCTCCCGAGTAGGTGGTTGTGCTCATGTGTAGATGGGAATTTACAGTACTCATGAATGATGCAGGCCTTCTTGTCCCATTAGGCATTCTGGCACTGCTTCAGATCTCAGCAGACACTAATCACATGCCATCTCCACCCTGATCAGTACATCTCATCTTCCACCATATTGACGATACACAGTATGCTTGTGCCACGTTTTTCTGTCGTAAATGTTTTGCAACGTTCTTGATTTGTGCTCCTTGTAATGTTTACCGTCTTAACTTTGTCCTTGCCTATACACACAGTTTTTCTGCACATTGCAAGATCATTTTCACTGCATTGAAAGATCACTTTCACTCTATTTAAACGAATCCCAGATGAAAAATTTGTTCAGACTTTTTCTCTGTGAGCTTACATTTGCAGATTTTGTATATGCACAATGGCTAAAGTATGAAGAAGTTGTTGCTTCAGGTTTTTACCCCGAATGGCATCAATTGTCACCTAAATGTGACAAAGTGTAAATCTTCAGAACCTTCTCAAAGATGTGAGGTTTCCATATAGCTTATGAAGATTGCGAAATTTCAGTTTGGTACACATAGGCACAGTTGAGCAGGTGGTGCAGACTGGCATGGTGGAACAGGCCTTGGCCTCAGCAAAGTATTTCCCTTCTCCCTGTCGGCATCCAAGATATGCTGAGATAAATCTTCTAGTGTTTCTTCAAGGAAAGCAGAAAACTATGTTGACTGTTGCGAGATTATGTCAGGGTTAGGGTGTTTACTAGGCATACAATGGAGGCTCAGGGCCTCATTATGACCCTGGTGGTCACCAGATTGCCAGGGTCACGGTCGGACCGCCGTCAAAGTGGTGGTCTGACAGCGACATAACGACCATGGTGAAAGCACCCTGGTCTGACCGCCAACACCGTCAGGTTGCTGCCAGTCGACAGTCTGGTGGTCTTGGCGGTTGTAATCCACCTGGGCAGCGCTGCCCTGGAGATTACAAGGCCCCTTTCTGCCAGCCTTTGCATGGCGGTAGCCCCGCCATGTACCGGCTGGCAAAAAGGGGCCCCCATAGACAGCCCCGTCGCACTTTCCACTGCCTAAATCACTGGCAATGGAAAGCACGACGGGTGCTGCTGCATCGCCACATTGTTGGTGGCTTGATTATGAGCCGGCATCAATGTTAAGGCCATGCAGTGACCTTCTAATAGGGCCGGCAGTGTTATGGCCGCACAGGCGGCCTGATGGCTGTATGAGTTTGGCAGGCGGCCTCCGCCTCCCACCAAACTTGTAATGAAGGCCTCAATCTGTTGCTTTCCACCTACCAATCACAATCAGACCCCTCATTTTTGGGGAGCTGATCAGTAGATGACCCACATCTTACTCTCTGGCTGAGGTTGTCACTCTTTGAGGGCTCTACTGTTGTACGTTTCGTCAATTGTGATCCTCCTTGAATGCCCAGTTATATACTGGCCAAGAAGATCTGTGTCTGATCTCCATCCCATGGGTCTACACACCTGTCTTGGATTGAACATAATAATGCCGTAATGGGGTTAATTTAATTCAGTAGCCTAAGCACATATTACAGAGAATTGTGTCTCACCTGCTAATCAAAGGTTTGCTCCAGCTTTCGATTCAAACGCTTAAGACTTCTTAGCTGGCCCCCGCCAACTGCCCGTCCCGTCACAGAACAGATGTATACTTCTAAGAAGGGATTCTTTAGGGTCAATGTGTTATGTAACAGACTCTGATCCTTCTCCGAGCAGGATACAGCAGCTAAGCTGCTTTTCAAAGCGTCCATGTTTACCTCAGTTCTCCCTTCGCTACAAAACTGCATTGGCTTCGCATCAGGTAAAGCTGTCGGTGTAAGTCCTTTGTATAGTTTACAAAGCCATGCTAAGAAAAACACATTCTACCCTCTTAGTCTGTCTCAATAAATATATTACCAGCCAAACTCTTCATTCTTCTGCAGAAAATGTATTAATAATTCCCAAATTTAGGAAAGCTAGAGGTGGTGGATGAAGTTTCACTGCCTTAGCTCCACAATTATGGAATTAATCACCATTTTTGCTGTAAGTTGCATGAAATTGACAAGTATTTCGATGGACATTGCAGGCCTGGGGCCCTCATTGAGAATTTGGCAGATGTCATATATTCTAATACACATATAATACGGCAGACAGGATATCCGTCATGTTTGTGCTGGAGTATCCATCCTTCAGACTCTAAATCAGACTCTAGGTTGTTCGAAGAGGCCTTTGACAACTAAATGTGTGCCTTCAAACCCACCAGTTCTTGCCTCAGCAACAAAAAGCTTATTGGTGTACAATCACTTAATAAATACAATATCATAACATACATAACAAAAATTAATGATCTCCTTGCTATCTATTTTGAAATGAGGTGTGGGGTATACCCTAACAGCAGAGTTCATCGTTAACTCTTCAATAGCCCAAGCTTATAAGGGGCTGAGGAGCTCAACCCCCAGCAACAGTTCACGCTTTGGAGCAGGCAAGGTTAATACTTTCCTAATGCAGGCCTGACCTGCTTGAAAAACAAGAGCAAAGAAGGGTTTATAAGGGCAGGGCAGTTTCAGAGATATAAGCAGCTCGGCTTACAGGAATATGTGAAATAAAACTTTGGTATGTTGCTAGCACATGCTGATACAGCAATATTAGTCAATTTAAATCAGCCAAACAACACTTCAATGAAGTGATTTGCCCGATGACCTTTACATCATCATACTGACCTAGAGGGAGGTAGGTACTTTGGGTATCAAGGAGCTATCTACACTGATGACCTTACCAGCACAAGGCGCAGACTGGTGATGGTATCCACCAAAACAGCCCTCTACCTTACTATTAGCAAGTAAAATACACCCATGCCCGGTTTGAAAAGCCATTGCATTCAAAGATTCAAAGGTCACCTAGTGAGCAAGCACTTAGTAAGTACAACAGCGGTTATTTTTCCAGGTGGCAGTTAGCGTGCGCACGTGCGTGCTTGCGTGTGTGTGTATACATAGGTATATTGCAGTGCCACGAAACAGGCACATTGAAACTACTAAGTATCGTAGGAGAAAACAAGGTATTATAACTGTGGACATTTCTTTCAGGAATGATTGCTAGTCTGGGATTGTAGAGTGACAGTGCATTCTACTGAACTCGAATATCAACACAGTAGCACTTGCCACTTGCAAAAGTAAGATATTCAGCCTTTGTGGCTACAGTTCTAGGAATTTCCATAGGATTTCCAACTTGTACATTGAAAACTAGAGGCTGTGGATTGGTTTACTGATTCCTTGTGGAAAATATATGGACTAGTGGCAGAGATGAAGTATTGAGAAATAACATCTCTGGATTAAAATATTTGTTTTCCATCTTGGTTTAATTGTGTGATCATGTTCAAAGGCATCTCATAAATATGATTTCTAACTCTGTTGTGAACATTGAATATGGAAGTTTAAGGAAGCAACTGACTACCATTATCCCTGCGTAAAAGAGACGGAGAGGGTGAGAAAGTGAGATGGAAGAACAGATGGTACAAAGAAAAGGTAAAAGAGGAACTAGAAACTTGAGCTGGAGGAAGAAAGCAGAAGTGAGAAGAGTGGAATGAGGGAAGTAGAAGAAAAGAAGATGAGTGAAGCAAGTACAAGGTGATTGTAGAATAAAAGGATGAGCAAGGGAGCGGAGAGAAGTTCATGATATGGAAAGAAGTGGAAGAGCAAGCGAGGATGCAGTGAGAGAAGGAAAAGGAAAGAGAGACAGAGGATAGCCTGAGAGTTTGGAAGAGGAAAATAGTAGCAAAGGAAAGAGGAAAAAGAGTTGCTTTCATCAAAGTGGTTAAAAGAAGTCTGAGTGAGAAAAGAAAAGGGAGTGAACTACAAAGAGTGAATGGAGAAGACAAAAGGAACAGGCTTGAGAATACTAGCCAAAGAATTGAGGGAGGAGGGAATAAGGCGCTGGCTGGCTGGCCTAGGAGTCACAAAGTGTGAATCGCTCCTGGGTCACAGGCTTGTGGACTTTGGCACATGGGCCACTCACAAAGTGTGATCTCGCTCCTGTGTCACTGGCTTGAGGACTTTGGCACATGGGCCACTCACAAAGTGTGATCTCGCTCCTGGGTCACTGGCTTGTGGACTTTGGCACATGGGCCAATCACAAAGTGTGATCTCGCTCCTGGGTCACTGGCTTGTGGACTTTGGCACATGGGCCACTCACAAAGTGTGATCTCGCTCCTGGGTCACTGGCTTGTGGACTTTGGCACATGTGCCACTCACAAAGTGTGATCTCGCTCCTGGGTCACTGGCTTGAGGACTTTGGCACATGGGCCCCTCACAAAGTGTGATCTCGCTCCTGGGTCACTGGCTTGTGGACTTTGGCACATGGGCCAATCACAAAGTGTGATCTCGCTCCTGGGTCACTGGCTTGAGGACTTTGGCACATGGGCCAATCACAAAGTGTGATCTCGCTCCTGGGTCACTGGCTTGTGGACTTTGGCACATGGGCCACTCACAAAGTGTGATCTCGCTCCTGGGTCACTGGCTTGTGGACTTTGGCACATGGGCCACAGTCCGGCACCAAACCATGAAGAGCGCGTGTCTCCAGGGAGCTATCCACGTGGCCTGGGCCTGCCAGAGCTTGGGAACCTGACTACATGAGCTCTAGCTTTGGAGATCAGCCTTCTTCCTCCAAGGTGACCTCTCCTGGGATTGTTAGAGAATCACTCTGACATTGTTAACATGTCCTGCTGACCACACGCCCCTCCAGCCAACTCATCAGTCACGTGTCCACCTCCCTCCTCCCCGTTGGTCCTCTTCTGTGTCTCGGCTGTGCCGAGATGCTCTCACTAACCCTCTCTCGTTCTCTCTACCTCTCTTTGATGAGGTCGTGTGGGTCACAGAGCGAATTTGTCTTGATGGCGCATTATTAGCATTTTCAATTTATTTACACATTCTGCTGCGGCTCCAAAGTGCCCATCCAGGAGTTACACATCGTTTCATGAGCCATTGGGCGAGCAGCGGGGAGTTTAAAGCTGGAATTGGGACAGTGAGAGCTGGAAGGCAGCAGACATCGCCGCCACCACCTCCCACCCCTCCTCCTCACAGGATAGAGGGCCATTGTTACTCGGTGCTAGGGAAGGACAGCAGATGTCATTATGTACTGAGAAGTGCATCTCACCAATAAAGGCCATGGCCTGCGGAGGGCCCAATCAGTGCAGAGGAAAACTACAGACAAGGCCTCTGAAAACGTGCATTTGCTGTATATCATGGGTCATCTTCCGCTGTATAATGTGTAGATTTTTACAAAAAAAAAAAATTCTACAACAAACAGATCAAAAGTTACAAAAAACATTGCTAAACACGCTGCCACGAAGTGGCAGGCCCTTTGCAAAGCTTAACTGTTCACATTTCAATGGCTGATTGCTGTATTAAGGTGTTAAACTGATACTATTGAGACGCCCAGACAGCGTGAAAATGACAAAACTATGCATCTTGCCGCATAATTTGCTGCTTTTTCTGCATGATGTAGTTAACCGTGCTGCACAATTTGGCCGCATAATTCCAGTCGCTCTGGCTGCAGAATGATGTTTACACTTACGTAGCACACTCCGCGGATCTCATCATCTGCAGGGTCTGTTCTGGTGTCAGAGGGAGTTCTGTTGTTTGAGGCGGCAACCTTTAAAGTCTGTGCAGCTTACAAGAAAGCTGGGCTGTCTAAGGTATCAGTCTGCAAGATCTCCGCTCCGCGGTGATATCTTTGGAGCCGAAGGCAGCGGCCCCACAGAGCTGTGATCCCTGACAATTGTGTCTGATGTCTAGCATCGAAGGTCTGATCCCACGGAGATCTCGGCTGCTTCGGGAACGGACATATCATATCTGTTACCTGAGGGAGGGCTCTGACGTCTGAGGCCCCAAACTTTAAGATCTGTATTAACTGATGGGTAGCTCTTTGTTTCTTGTAAGGGGTTTGTGGCAGTGAGATAGTCTCTCTAAACGAAGAGGTAACTCAGTTATTTACAGTAATGAACTGTGACGTCATTGCGGATCGACCGGTACCTCTGCCGTTTGAGCCTGTAGGCTCTCTGGAAACTGAGGGATAGGTCTGCTGTTTTGGACCAAGCCTGCACTACCAATGTAAAACTGAATGATAGATCTGCTGTTTTTGGCCTGGGCCTGTAAATTCAGTAACATGAGAACTAGCTCTGCTATTTGTGGCAACAGTCCTGCTCTCTATGGTCTGAGTGTGTGATATCTTTACATATCAAGGGGTCATTCTGCTGTCTTTAGTGGAACATGCAAGGCCCGCATCAACTGAGGAGTAGCTTTGCTGTCATTGACTTTAACCCGTAAGATTAGTTTATCCTGCTTAGGGCACAAATCTAAGGCCTAGAAGTGCTTGAGTTGAGTACATCAAGTGGAGGCACTATTGTCTAAGCCTGTTAAAGTCAAGTGCCCGCGAGATAGCTCTGCTGTGTGAGGCGTGGTTTAGGATTGTATGAATGTCACTTCTGCTCGGCTAGGTCCTCTCTTATCGAGGCCCCTCCACACGGAGAGGTGTGGGCACAGGGGACCGTGGGGGAGTCATGCAGGGACTGGTTGGTGCTTTTGCTAATTCCCTATTAAAACACAGAAGGCGATTTTGGCACTGCTCTGAATCAACTCATTAACTTTTATGGTATAATAAATGGGACCCATCAAAACATAATTCGGCTCATGCTGGGTGCAAGTTAACCTCTCGAAACCCTGCCAACATGGAATATTCCTCCAGTTGTTTCTGCTGGCGATGGAAGTCGAGGCAGGACTAGCTTTTTCTGGTGACTGAGCTGTGTTCTTCACCTCTTCCTGCTGAAATATTTTCATTTCCATTAAGAAATGAAGTCCACAAAGATCCTTTTCACTGTGTGCTAAGGTGAGGATTTTATTCACAATGGCAAAGCCGGAATTGCTTGAAGATCCCCATCGAATGTTCAATATCCATGTATATATTTGTAATGTGGTACAATGTGTGGTATGGGATAGGAGCTATGTGGAGGTTAGGGCGGGATGGGGCTGTAGAGTTGAGAAATGTAACTGTTTAGTTGTTTGCAAATTGCAAATAGAGAAATATATGCAAAAAAGAAAATCTCCTTCTTTAAAAACAAAGGCCCTCATTACAACCTCGGCAGTCTTTTCAAAAGACCGCCGAGGCTGAGGGAGCCAGAATACCGCCAGAGCTGGAGGTATTTCTGGCTCCCTATTACGACTTTTTCGCTGGGCCAGCAGACGGTAACAGTGTTACCTTCCGCTGGCCCAGTGGAAAAGTCACATCAACATTGCTGCTGGCAATAGAGCCGGTGGCAATGCTGATGTGCAGCGGGTGCAGTAGCACCCGCCGCGTATTCCACTGCCCGAAATTCGGGCAGTGAAATGCGAGATGGGGCTCTGCCTGGGGGCCCCTGCACTGCCCATGCCAAGTGCATGGGCAGTGCAGGGGCCCCCAGTGGCACCCCAAGTCCCCCTTACCGCCAACCTTTCCATGGCGGTGTTTACCACCGTGGCTAGGCTGGCGTTCGGGGACTCATAATCCCCATGGCAGCGGTGCTTGCACCGCTGCCATGGGGATTATGACCGCCAGGCGGAAGCCTGGCAGTATAGTGGAGGGGCCGGCGGTATGGCCGTGGCTATTGTGCCACGGTCATAATAGCTGGTGGAACACCGCCAGCCTGTTGGCGGTGTTACTGCCAGCTTACCGCCGGCCGCCAGGGTCATAATGAGGCCCAAAGTCTCCTGGCTTTTGGAACATATTCTTCATAGCACATCCTATGAAGGGCGATAGCCCTAAAACACTTAACTCACTTGTAGGAGCATTGACTCTTGCATGAGTATGGTTCGGGCGGTGGGGAAGGGATGTAAAGTGGAAGACTGCTCCAGGATCTGCTTGAAACAGTTGTAACTATTTGTCTTAAACTCAATAAAATAGAAATTAAAAGAAATCATTCAAACCTACATCACTCGCCCAATGTCAGTGGCATCCATTTTAAGAACACTTTTCCACCAGGCAAAGCAATGTGTGACTTAGTAGGCAGCATTATCTTGTGGTGTGCTTTTGGTATTGTTGATGTTTTGGTGAATTTAGTTGCATATTCCACTATCAGCCACACAGGGAGTGTTTTATCCAGTGGTGTGGCTGTTGTATCACAGCTTGCTGAGCATTCTAATAAAATACCCTTAGAATAGATGCCATTACTGAGCAAGCGGGAGATAGATCATTTCAAGCAACAGGCTTGGATGAAGGCAAAATGTGGGTCTGAACACTGGCAACCATGTTTTGCGGGGTTTATATGCACTTAAACAGGCACACTGTGGTTACAGCACACAACTAAAATAAGCATTGGAAATTCCAATAGGTATTGCTTATAAATATTAATTCATCTTTAAATTCTATATCTATCACACATGCTTTTCAGAATAAATAGGTCATGCCTATAAGAAACAGATCACATTTGTGGAATCTGATATAACATTACACAATAAACCAATAAGACTTCTAACCTTTACCATTGGCTTGACACCATAAAGAACACAGGCCTACCTAAGTGCACACAAGCTGGCAATGATCATGCATAGTTATAGCTTGCAAAACAATATACAACCCCTTTCAAAGGGTCTAACGAGGATTATCAATGTGAAAATCTTCTACCACTAAGGTTTGTCAGAGGGGGTGACCAATATCAAAACTGGTGCCTACTACGGTAATCTGTAAGATGTTTTGTAACAAAGTGCCTATCTACTACTTGTTCCAAGCCACAGCTGCATTTTCAAGCCAGGCCTAAAAATGATAGAAAATCAGAAATCACTGTAAAATAGGAAGGACAATTGTTGCTTGGATGAATGCTGGTTCCATGAGAACTATTTAATCAGAAAAAGAGAGATAAATTAAAGAGAGCCATCTACTGTTGGTGCTCTGCGTTAGAAATCCCTACAATAAATCACTGTGTTATTTGACTCCAAAATACTATGGTACATGAGTCTGGCTTGCAATATGACCCTATTATTAGGTCTTACCTACTAGACCACACACTCCCTGTCAATTGCAAGACATATTATGGACTTACCAAGAACATAGAAGGACTTGGAGACCACTGATTTCTTACAAGTGGTTGACTTTCATGGCACTCTCATTCCCCTGCTTCTTATTCATGTCCCAGGATGTGAATCTTATGTTTATATCTCCCATGGAGCATAGCCTCATTACCACCTCTTTTCATTGGCTTGCTTCTATGCTTTCACTGCTTACTTTTCTAGAACTAGTATTTTTTCTTTTGGGCTAAGCATTCCATGGGACTGTATGTGTTTTTCAGCTGTCTCCCTCGGATACTGACCTCCCTCTACACTTCATGTTGCTGTCCGTCACCCGGGTGCTTCTCCACTGCCCCATTCTAAGTGGCGCTTGCCCTGGGTACTTCCCCCAGTTGCTGTTTTGCCCATGTGCTTCTCTCCTACTGTGCTCCACGTTGCTCTCTCGCTTGTTGCTTCCTTTCTCCATTCCCACACTCTGCGTTGCTTCACCCTCCCATGCCGTCCTCTCTTTTGCCCACTGCTTCTCCTTCCCAACGTGCCCTCTGTGTTACTTCCTTCTCCCAACCTCTCCTCTACCGTCCTTTGCTTCTCCTGCCACCGAACCACACCCTCCAACTCTTAACTGTGGCTTCTCCTCCTCACCCTGTGTTGGTTTTGCCCCCTATGTTGCTTCCCCACCATGGCCCTCTGTGTTGCTCCACCGCCAGTCTTGCTTCAACACAAAAATCCTTTCATGCTACTATTTATTTCATTCATGGATCCAACTTGGTAAGTTAAACCTTTTCTCTCATCATTTTGTAGGCACGCATGTGTGGTGCCCTGCTTACAAAATAATGCAATCAGCCTCATCATACTGTTTTTTTTGTTTTCTTTAGCCAGACTGCAGAGCATCTGGGATGCTGTACATCATGTATATAACCATTGGCAAAGCCAATAGGTCCCAAAGGTGAGACCTCTTGATTTTGCCAACACTTGTTCTAAACTTGACATTTAACTGGAAACGGGTTATTTGAATTGCTGCTTTAAAAAACTATAACTTCTGAATCCCATCATGCACTGCCCTTTGGCCAAGACTGGAACCCATCCCTGTGCAATGCACAACCCACCTTCTTGTGTTTTTTTTTTAAAATAAATTGTAACATATCATATATATCATATCATTCATAGACTTGAACCACTGTGATGCTGTGGTCATGACCTCAAAAATTACATCACTGATGACATGTATAATTGTTGCAAGTTATATTTACGTCAGCTAAGTATAGGTGATTTCAGTGGTTATCTTATTAAAATTGTATTTTTTTATTATTAGTAGACCTCCGTATAACTCCACTTTATCTTTTGTTTTTTTCAGTGATTTTTTAAGGATTTTTTAAAGGTAAGTAAAAATATTAGTACCTTACTTAGGTAAAATTCCACTTCAACCTTGGTGTTTTTGCAGTGAATATCGTAAAAAAATTTAACTTCAATCCTCCAATCTACTTTAAAAAAACAGCAAACATGGTATGCACAGTCTGTGGCATTAGAAGTACTAAAAATGAATGTATGCGCCACCCTTAGCGCGAGGCATTATGCCGGCATGCTCAGGAAAAGGAGACTCACTCGCGCCACTGTGTGTAAACTAAACCTGATCCGATAAAGGGACGATCATCAAAAGGAAACGCCCCCAGAATGTAAGCAGCCGAACATTGACGGAGTCAGATAGATCCAGACAGACAAGTGGTTTCGAACATTTGATCCTAGCTTCCCAGTTGGTCATTCTGAATTCCGTTCAATAAACCAATTGTGACAGCGCTGCTGCTTTAAAAAGGCCTCTTGTGCGGCCACGTCCCACAACATGGCAGGTGCTCAGTTCCTTCCAGCTGCCTCCCTTCTCCCACAAAACCCACCCTGTCTCTCTGCAAAGGGATCGTCTTCCCCATTCACGGTTCTAGTGGGTGGTGGGGTCTTGAGAGATGTCTAGAGAAGCAGGCCCGTCTCATCCCTGTCTGCCCGCTAGACAGCTCCCTGATGTGTTTTCATTGCCACGGTTTTACTTCGGGCTTTATCAGGCAAATACGGAGCCCCAACTGTGTGAGGATGAGCCGGACGTAACCGGTGTGGCGTCTGGACACTTTCGGCCACCGTGTTTTGTCCGGAACTACGTTTGGGCCGTAATGCTGCGAATGTTTCGTGCCCTGTCTCCTGGGCTAAGAGGGCTCAGGGCAGTAGATGCTCTCGGAGACGCCTTGCAGCGCCTTGACCAAGCCGCACAGGCGAACGCTCCCCACCCTTCCCTTTTACCGCCCACCCCCTTGCTTAGTGTGTGTGTGAGTCTTCAGTCAGTGGTTTTAATGATGTCAAGTGTTGTTCTATGTTGACATTTTAAAGGAGGGCCTTTCATCCCGACCGTCAGCCGCTTGAAATGCATTCCAATTTGCGGGTTGTATTGTTTACTGCCACGGGTTTATTGCTGCTTTTATTGCGCAGATACGATTTTACAGTTCTGCGAAGATGAACAAAATGTAATCGGTGCTGATGTTCGCCCGTCTTTGATGAAAATAACATCCTAGTCCAGTTGTGGTTCGTGTGAGGTGGGGGCTTGATAAGAGACCCCCAGCCTGTAGCATACTTTAATTTAAAAATGTGCCTCTGCAACAGGAAGACAGTCCATTCTGGTGAATTTAGAACAAGCCCCCAGCATCCTCAGCCCAGTGCATCTCGGCTTTAAAAGCTTTTTTGTCAAATTTTTTATTTGAGTGTTTGTGGAAGAGGGGTCGGTTCAGAGCCTGGGACCTACAGCCACATGCGGGTAGAATAGGTACAGCAAAGGCGGCAGTAGTGCAAGCTTCCCTCGTGCACGGCATGTACAGCACAAGCTTCTTTCACACACAGAACAGGTAAGCACAAGAAGCAGCACCAGTGAATAGTTGATCTATACACAAAATAGATATTATACAAGCAACAGCCGCAGCAGCGCAAGCTTCCTTCACACACAGAACAGGAACTTCAGGGGCCACCGTAGCAGCAGTGCAAGCTTCCCTCACACAAGAGGCATCAATAGCACACGCTTCTTTCATCAACGTAAAAGTTACGGCACAACCAGGTGCAATGGTGAGCGCTTGATCAATATACGAAATAAAAGCTGCGCAAGGAGCAGGAGTGCAAGCTTCCCTCAAACACAGAACAGGTACTGCAGAGGCAAAAGCATAAGTCTCCCTCCTATGTGGAACAGTCAGTAAACCAACCTTCTTGAACATTCCGCTTAGGTACAAAAGGAATAGTTAGCGCAGGCAAGAGTAGTGCAAGTTTCTTTCTTCCCACACAGAACAGCCCCTGCACAGGGCCCAGCAGATGTGCTGCACTCCGTCATGAGGAATACAGGCATGAGCAGCAGTCCAAGTGTCCCTCATACATGAAACATGGACAGCACAGTGTAGCAGCAGTGCAAGTGTTCATTGTACATTGAACAGGTACTGCATAGGCAACAGCAGCAATGCAAGCTTCCCTCATATAAAGAACAGCTACTGCACTGGCAGTTTGAAAACAAACTTCTCTAAAGCTTCACTTAGGAACAAAAGAGAACGCATAGGCAGCAACAGCAGTGCAAGCTTTGCGTATACACCAAAGGGGTACTGCACAAAAGGAACAGGTAAAGCACAGGCAGCAGCAGAATTCCAAGCTTCTCTCATATACGGAACAGGTACTGCACAGGCAGCAACAGCAGTGCAAGCTTTGCTTATGCACAGAAGGGGTACTGCACAAAAGGAACAGGTAATGCACAGGCAGACACAGAATTGCAAGCTTCTCTCATATATGGAACAGGTACTGCACTGGCAGGAACAGCAGTTTATGGTTCCTCATACACCAAACAGGTAATGCACTGGCAGTAGAGCAGTGCAAGCTTCTCTCATGAAAGAAACGGGTAATACACAGGCAGCAGCAGTACAAGCTCCCTCATAAAAGGAACAGGTAATGCACAGGCAGCAGCAGTGCAAGCTTCTCACTAATACGGAACAGGTACTGTACAGGCAGCAGCAGTACACACTTCCTCATACACTACTTAGGTCGTACACGGGCAGTAGAGCAGTGCAAGCTTCTCTCATAAAAGAAACAAGTAATGCACAGGCAGCAGCAGCAGTGCAAGCTTCCTCATAAAATTATTAGGTAATGCACATGCAGAACAGTGCAAGCTTCTCTCATAAAGGAAACAGGTACTGCACAGGCAGCAGCAGTGCAAGCTTCTCTCATATACAGAACAGGTACTGCTCAGGCAGCAGCAGTGCAAGCTTCCTCATAAAAGGAATAGGAAATGCACAGGTAGCAGCAGCAGTGCAAGCTTCTCTCATATATGGAACAGGTAATGCACAGGCAGCAGCAGTGCACAGTTCTGCATACACTGAACTGGTAATGCGAGGGAGCAGCAGCAGTGCAAGCTTCCCTCGTACACCGAACAGGGAATGCACGGGCAGCAGCAGAACTACAAGGTTCCTCATAAAAAGAATAGGTAGTGCACAGGCAGCAGTGCAAGCTTCCTCATACACTGAACAGGCACTGCAGGGGCAGCCAGGAGTTCAAGTTTCCTCATAAAATGAATAGGTACTGCACAGGCAGGTGCAGTAGTGCAAGCTTCTTTCATATATGGACAGGTAATGCACAGACAGCAACAGCAGTGCAAGCTTTGCTTATACACCGAAGGGGTACTGCATAAAAGGAACAGGTAACGCACAGGCAGCAGCAGAATTGCAAGTTTCTCTCATATACGGAACAGGTACTGCACAGGCAGCAACAGCAGTGCATGGCTCCTCATACACCAAACAGGTAATGGACAGGCAGTAGAGCAGTGCAAACGTCTCTCATGAAAGAAACATGTAATGCACAGGCAGCAGCATCAGTGCAAGCTTCCTCATAAAATTATTAGGTAATGCACAGGCAGAACAGTAGTGCAAGCTTCTCTCATAAAAGAAACAGGTAATGCACAGGCAGCAGCATCAGTGCAAGCTTCTCTCATATACAGAACAGGTACTGCTCAGACAGCAGCAGTGCAAGCTTCCTCATACACTAAATAGGTCGTACACGGGCAGTAGAGCAGTGCAAGCTTCTCTCATAAAAGAAACAGGTAATGCACAGGCAGCAGCAGCAGTGCAAGCTTCCTCATAAAATTATTAGGTAATGCACAGGCAGAACAGCAGTGCAAGCTTCTCTCATAAAAGAAACAGGTAATGCACAGGCAGCAGCAGCAGTGCAAGCTTCCTCATAAAAGTATTAGGTAATGCACAGGCAGAACAGCAGTGCAAGCTTCTCTCATAAAAGAAACAGGTACTGCACAAGCAGCAGCAGTGCAAGCTTCCTCATAAAAGGAATAGGTAAAGCACAGGCAGCAGCAGCAGAGCAAGCTTCTCTCAGATATGGAACAGGTAATGCACAGGCAGCAGCAGTGCAAGGTTCTGCATACACTGAACAGGTAATGCAAGGGAGCAGCAGCAGTGCAAGCTTCCCTCGTACACCGAACAGGTAATGCACGGACAGCAGCAGAATTACAAGGTTCCTCATAAAAGGAATAGGTAGTGCTCAGGCAGCAGTGCAAGCTTCCTCATACACCGAATAGGTACTGTAGGGGCAGCAGCAGGAGTGCAAGCTTCCTCATAAAATGAATAGGTGCAGCAGTGCAAGCTTCTCTCATATATGGACAGGTAATGCACAGGCAGCAGCAGTACAAGCTTCTCTCAGATATGTAACAGGAAATGCCAGGCAGCGCAGCAGTGCAAGCTTCCCTCATACAGTGAACAGGTACTGCACAGGCAGCAACAGAAGTGGAAGCTTGTTTCATATATGGAAAAGGTAATGCACAGGCAGCACAGCACTGCAAGCTTCCCTCATGCACCTAACTGGCAATGCATGGGCATAAGAAGCAGTGCAAGCTTCCTCTTAAAAATAACAGGTGCTGCGCAGGCAGCAGTGCAAACTTCTCTCGTATATGGAACAGTTAATACTCTGCCAGCACAGAAGTGCAAGCTTTCTTCATATACTGAACAGGTAACGCACAGGCAGCAGCAGCAGTGCAAGCTTTCCTCATACACTGAGCAGGTGCTCCACGGGCAGCAGTGCAAGCTATCTTCATAAACGGAACAGGTACTGCACAGGCAGCAGTGCAAGCTTCTCTCACACATGAAACAGTTTCTGTACAGCAGGAAAGGAAGCTTTTTTCATACAGCCTCCCTGATATTGAAACAGGTACTGCTCAAGCAGCCCCAGCAATGCAAGTATACTTCACACACAGAACATGTACCACCCAGGCAGTAGCACAAAAAGCTTCTCCAACTTGCCACATAGTTACAAGCGTGAGTCTGCAACACGAGCAGCAGCAGTGTCAACTTTGCTCATACACAGAAGGGTTATTGCAAACGAAGCAGCAGTGCAAGGTTCCTTATAAATGGAGCAGGACTGCACACCTCAGTTATTCCATGCTCTTAGGCCTCTCTCTACTGATGACCTGAGCTCTGTTGTCATATGAAGCACTTTGAGTTTTTAAGGACAGAGTTCAGACTTATCTTGGTTCATTGCGGCGAAGGGGCGAGTCAGTGTCCGGCTAGTAGCTGGCCGATCCCTGATGCATCAGTAGTTACTTAACCACAGTAAAAGCTTCACATACGTCGTTGAGAAATGGAGCAGCTATTTTGTGTGGCACTGGCAAAGACAGGTCCTTCCCGAAGTACACAACCCATCCAGCAGTGCCATGCATGACAACATGAGGGAACTGGAAAGGGTGAGATGGTGCAGAAGAAAGAGGCAGAGGGAGGTGCGTTCCCACAAACTTAAACTGGTGCCAGCAAACTGCAAAGGAGGGAGGACACAGAGCCAGAGCAGCGAGCACTGACATGGCTATAAGAGGAGCCAGCCACTGGCTGGCCCTTCTCAGAGTACAGGCTGTTCCGGCATTGATTCCACACAATCCTCTGTCAACTGATGAATCCCAAAAAGGCAAAGATTACAGAAGGAAAGTGAACTCCAGGATGGACTCCTTTAATACTTCAATTTAAACGGGGATAAAAAGAGCAGTGCAGGGACCTGGCTGCAGGGCATTTTGATGCTCTAAGAGAACACAAACCAGGCATCCTAAGCCAGGAAATAAGACTATGAGAAGCACTTCTGAGCTTCACCACTGCCTGTGATTTCGATTCTTTATTTTTTATTTTTGTTGTTCCAATACTTTTCTGTTTTTTAAATTCATTGTTCCCATGATACAACGAAAAGAATGCCTTTATTTTACTTTCTTGGAAGCCTGACCAATGAGTGGCAATCTCCCCTTTTGCAGGAGTGGTTTATACAGCCAGTTTCTGCTTTTATGATGGATGAATTAAAGGTACAAACAACAGAATATCAAATAATGTGATTTAAAATGAAAGGGCTAAATGACCATCTCACACATGCTTTTGTACAAATTGGGAGTCTTCAGAGAGTTGGAATATCATTTAGACTACTTTTTATATCTTAATAAAAATAAAGAACTTTATACATCCAGGGAGAGATTTTTTGAAGAGAAAACGACAAAAAAATTATAAACACCAATCTCATTTCAGCTGAATCAGAAAATAGTTTTCCTCCAAAAGACAGTTTGTGTTAATGCCTTTATTGCCTTAGTGAAAAGAGAACAAGTGATGGACGGAATGCTGACCAATGTCAAACATTCACCCCCAGTACAGAGATCTTGGCCTAAATCCATTGTTCTTTTGCTACCCATGCCATTCCAATTTAGACCCAGCCATATGCAAATCAGTCTTAACCCTGTTCCCCATGAGAACAGTCCAGCCCGAACTGCCAAGCCAGGTCCTCTCCAGACTGGAAACAAGCACCCTGGGACCGGTCTCAGGGTATCACCCTTCATCAGCCAGGCTAGCTTCACTCCAGTGGCATGGGGAGCAAGGGACCCACATCTGGACATGCCCTTCCCATTTGGGACAACAAATGCACAAAGAACAAGTGATGGACAGAATGCTGAACAATGTCAAACATTCACCCCCAGTGCAGAGATCTGGGCCTAAATCCATTGTTTTTTTGCTACAAATGCCATTCCAGTTTGGACCTAGCCATATGCAAATCAGTCTTGACCCTGTTCCCCATGAGAACAGTCCAGTCCGAACTGCCAAGCCAGGTCCTCTCCGGACTGGAAACAAGCATCCTGGGACCGGTTTCAGGGTATCACCCTTCATCAGCCAGGCTAGCTTGATTCCAGTGGCACAGTGAGCACGGGACCCACGTCTGGGCATACCCTTCCCTTTCACCATTTATGTGTGTTTGCTTTTGTAGCAATAAGTGTGCTGGGTATTCCCAGAAGTCGGTTCTGGGCTCACTGTGCCACTGGATTCAAGCTAGCCTGGCTGATGAAGGGTGATACCCTGAAACCGGTCCCAGGATGCTTGTTTCCAGTCCAGGGAGGACCTGGCCTGGCAGTTCGGCCTGGAATGTTCCCATGGGGAATAGGGTCAAGACTGCTTTGCATATGGAAATTTCGCACGGCCGCCCACTAACGTATAAAATATGCTCCTTTCCTCACTCTGTAAGCCACACAATACATGCCTTCGGTGGTGCCTGAGGGGAGTCCTGCTATCACCCGGTTCTAACAAATGAGCATGACATGTAGAGAAGAATGGCATTGGGGCCCTATGCCTACCCTCAGAGCCTCCCAGCATCCAGTGTATTGTGATATTCTGCAGTTTACAGAGAGAACATCCCTCTCACATTTACTCTGGTATTTTGCACCCTCAGGTTCCGTGTGCCACCTTCCCCCTCCTTTCATGTATTAGGTTTGGGGATGAACAAACACTGTCCACGGCCGTCCCTATTGCACACGGCTGGCTCCAGATAATCTGTTTCTCCAGAGGAACCTGCTCTGACTCGGGAAGGGCTATTGAAAGGTCACACAATGACAATGCTCTGTTTGCACGTGTTGGCTTGCGTGACATGAATAAGTACACACGTTATGGGGGCACGCGGTAGGGTGACATCACTCTCAGAATGTATTAACAGGTGTTTACCCGGGAAACCTTCTATTGTAGAGGTTTCACTGCTGAAGGCTTAGAAATGAGGGGGTTTGTCACTGTGAGCTAAGAGTGGAGGGACTTTTACGTATAGAAAGCGCATCACCCGCACATCCTCAGAACTGGGGGCGGGACTTCTCATAAGTAAACTGTGGACTGGTGGGGTTCAGTTCCTGATAGCGAGTAGGCTCACTCTTAAAATTAAACGAAGTTCACTACTGCAATCTCGAAGACTAGGTGGTGACAGTATGAAGCAGTGCTTAATTTGTAAATAAAAATGTGCTGGTTCTCAAAGCTCTCCTCTTAAACACGCAGCTGCTGCAATTAAAATTGCGAGCACATAATACTGATGTAATCCTGAAGCCATCTCGGGCCTCTTTAAGCCATTTACAGCCACTCTCTGCCTCTTCAGCTCACTCTTGCAGCTTCTTGCTTTTCCCCTTTCTGACGCTTTTTTCATTTTTATCTTCCTCTGTCTTTTCCACGTGTCTTTTGCTCGCAATAAATGCTTGAGACAGAAAACTAAGCACCGGCCCTCAGAAATAAGTGCTGGTGCTCCGCACTGGAAACAAGCACAAATTAAGCACTGGTATGTAGTATTGAGGCCTGGGACGGAGCTTTCAATTCCGCTGGCAGAATAAGAAGAATTTTAGTGATTCTGCGTTACTCTTGTACGCAGAATTACTGATAAATTAAAATTCTGCAGTGGTTTTAAAAGTTTAGAAACTCCTGCGTACCACTTGGTGCCCTTGCATACTGTGCAGCAAACTAATGCTTTAATCACTGCAGAGCATGTGCGGGTGCCGAGCAGTATTCAGCCACTCTATTTTCTTAAGCAAAATGCACCCTTGCGTCCATTTTCGGAAGTGAGGGTGAGTTTTGCACTAAGAAAATAACCCCAAATGCCCTCTCCATTGCCTTGCAGAATCTGGTAGAATTTAAAATGTATTTCCACATGATTCTACCCACCCCTGATATCTACATACCTTAAATAGGGAAATGCACCCATGAGACCCTGTCCTCTCTACCCCTCACAGGAATACATTATCCTTCCTACGTTCGTGTGATGTGACTGAGGCGGACATTGTTCCTCCTTGGCGCAGGAAAAGCGATTTTGTTTACAGTGATGAGTGCTCCCCTCACTTGCTACAGGAGTGCTTTTTTGTCTTTCCCGCCTGAGGGACTAAATTCACAAAATACTACGTCCTACCCAGTTCCACTAGAATCCTGTGTTTACAGTTTACCAACTCTAAAATTGACTTTGCATCTCATTGGCTTCCACCAGGTGGTAAGCAGATACATTGTTTCAAGTTCCCAGAAACCAAAATAAATGCTCAACACATGGGCCTGGAAACTCAGGGTGTTGTGCCCTGTTTTGTGGTGATTTAATATTAGTGCTTAATTGCAACACATAGCCTCATTCGCCCAGACTCTTTCTAGCTAAGACCAAGCAGGATAACCTTCTGCCCTGTGAACAGAAGGCACCAATGTACTGGAAAACTGTTCAGTCCAGAATGCCATGAAAGACTGCCTGATTGTTGAGCATTAGGCCATGGCTGTGTTTACATACCAAATGTTATTTACAAAAGCAGAGGGATAGCGATGCATAGAGAAAATAAGGGGCCATGCCTCCTCAAACCATTAGGGATAGGCACTGTAAGAAATGTGATTAATATTTTCGGTGGGTGAAAACCCACCTTAAGTAATAATTGCAACATTTGCCACGGTGAACCCCAAAGTCACTGAAGAAGCCTGAGCTCAACCACCTGGTAGCTATGGCACAGAGCAGACAGGCTTAACTTAGGGTAATGTGTAAAGTATTTATGTAGTACCAAACAGTAATAAAGTCAAGATGCAAAACTATTTTTTTTTTAAAAACGAAATTAGAAAAATAGAATAATATTTATTTAAAAAAATACATTGAAATTACAAATAGCCAATAAGGAGAGCCATAATTATGAATTTTTAGAGTTTTAAGTAGAAATAGTGCCAAGAAGCACAAAGCACCAGTGATAGTCAAAAGTTGCAGTAGACCCGGGCACGAATGCAATTTGAGACTGACTGCGATGGAGCATGGGTCAGCTACATCATCCGCATTTGTCCTGTTCAAAGCTGTTACCTTCTGACTTTAGACTTTTAAGTCCAAAACTTCCATTGCAGTGCACTTCTAAGTCCCCCAGGACCTTCGGGGAGGCACTTAAAGACTCATTTGTGTCAGGCAGATGCCAACAGCAGCATTCAGTCAAGGTCCAATTGCCACTGGTCAGCTGGGTACCTCAAGGAAAAAGGCACATTCCAACTAGTTATGTCCCTGTAGTCGCAACGTTCACCTAATTGACCCTTGGAGTCCCCTTCTGTGTCCCAGGTACAAGAGGGAGTAAGTCCAGTCCGTCAGGGGTCCTCTCGGGTCAAAGAGTGCAATTCCAGTCTTCTTCTAATCTTCCATAGGTCCAGAAAGTGTTCTGAAGTTGGTGGTGAAGTTGGTGCATTTAAGCCTGGCACGAGCAAGTGAGTGGGGTGACACCTAGCTGCTTCCTAACCAATGGAGTACATGTCCCTGAGGTCAACTCTACCCACTTTTTCAGTTGTTTATGTTTACATTACTGTAAACAGGCCCGAACTGCAATATGTCAAGGCATTTTCAAGATGGTGAATGTCTTTGACTAAACTACACTTGGGTCCTAAGGGTTAAGGGTGTATGTGGGGAGTGTACTGTGATAATCTTAGTGTCCTACTACATCTAACACTAAAATCTAGTTTGGATCAAGGACTGTACCCGCAACAAACTGAGAGACAAAATTCTGGTAGGACAAAAGCAGTGTCCTGCAACAACCAGGCAGTGGATACAATAGAATTGTCCTGACGTCCTGTTTCCTCCCTTTCAACTGCACCCCAAGTGCTATATGTGAACCCAGGGACAGAAGTCTGGTAGGACAAAAGCAGGTTTAACTGACTAATAAATTGTATATAAATAAAGTGGCTAAATGTACAACTGAAAATGTTGACGCATATCCTAAATGTCAAGGAATTTGAAATTGGAGACTGAAAATTTAAATGAGTCTCCTCAGATTGATTCGCGGGAGCAGTGCAGGTGCGTCAAAAAGAATATAGTCTGGACGATGTGTGGCTTCAATTGAATTTAGAAAAGCTCCAACCTTCCTATTAAAATTATTATTTTTTTATATATATTTGTTTGCAAATAAAATGTGTTATTTGTGTATGTGTTTGATGAATGCTTGTTTCTGTATTTTTGTGTCTTGTTTTGAATTTCAAATCATCGACAATGTTTAGGCCAGGGTCGCCGGCTTCCTGTAATGATTTAGTGGGGGTACCCAGGTTCCAGTAATTATAAAGTGGGGGTCCACAGAAGTCAAAAGGTTGGGAACCACTGATCCAGAAAGATGGCAGCACCAAGATGCCCATTGGCATTTGTTGTACTTTACAAACATATTCGAATCTAATCTGATCTAAGGTGAAAGGAAGGCTTTTACCTGTCAAATAGGGGATTATTTTGACAGGTCACACTGCATATTTTACACTTTTACAGTCAGGTTACAGAGGTAGGCGTGCATCCTTTTTTGCACTGTTCTATAAAGGATGGTGCATAGGTAAGTTAAATATTCCAACAAGAATATGCCAGTTTGACCATGTATAAATGGTGGGCACAAGCACTTTACAGCTGCTTAGTAACAGAGATAAAGTGCACAGAGTTCAAAAGCCAGCGAAAAATATAGGGTCCAGCAAAATGTGAAAAATCCAGAGCGACTACACAGAAAAGGTTTATTTCTTACAGTCACTTTAAGGTTTTCCCATTCTAATATGTGCATCTACTCTTTTTATGTATCTTGAGGGTGGGTTATTAACAAAGGAGCATCTCTGAACATGCTTCCATATTGCCTTTTTCAATTAGTTTGTTATGTTGTATCTAAACCCAAACCCTACACCACCTCTTAGAGTGTTCTTTCATGGCTTGATATGATTTACATCTGGATAATTAGGGAAACTAAGGCAGGCTTGTCAAATCAGTGCAGGCAACAGTATCCAGGGTCCAGGGAGAGTAACAAGAAAAGACGTTATGAAGAAATGACACTGTCCAGAGTTCTCTGCTTGCACTTGGAGGTGAAGGGCAGAACAAGTGTGCTTGTGTACCTTCAAACATGCAAGATTACAGCTCCTGGGATTTAAACCTGCTAACTTAGAACTGAGAAGTCTTCTCTATTACAAAGATGTAAGAGACTGTATGCTTGTATCCTACAGGCTTTGTTCATGCCAGCTGAGACCGGAGGGTTTCTCCAGTGGAAACTCAAAACTTGTCATATACATGGCTTCACCTATGCAAGCTTAGACTGGAGGGGTATATCTAGTGCAAATGTATAACTCATAGACTTCACTTATTTAAGCCTATATCTGAAGGACTTTGCTCAGGCTATGGTTAACTCCACTGAAAATGTATAACCAAGGTCCTTCGCAGTCTAATGGGCTTTACCCATGCAAGCTTAGACTGGGGGAGTATCTCAAGTGCAACTGAATAACTCAAGGACTTTCCCTATGTAAGCTTACATCCGGAGGACGTAACCCTTGCAATCTTAGGCTGGAGGGGTACCTCCAGTGCAAACGTAAAACTGAGAACCTTTAACCTATTTTATACCAGAATGGTGGAAGCTCAGAAATGAGGATTAGTCTCCCATATAAGATTATACCCAAGGCTTAAATCTGTGATGCTTTACCACTGAGGGGGCTTTCTGTATTTAAGCTTAGAAATGGGGGTTTCACCAATCTAAGCTTCTAAAAAGGTGGCCTATGCATTTGCCTATACCTTTGAGACAGAATCACCCATGTTAGCTTATAACTGTGAGTTTCAGCTGTGCCCGCCCATAACTGTAGGGGGGTTATTCCACAGAAATGTGCACCAACTCTTCCTATCCTGCCATGTTTTCACTCTTTCCTCAGAGTTCCCACTTTTGGGCTTGAGGCCATCAAGGCACCAGGGGTAGTGATCTCCAACAGAGCTTTGTACAGCTACTGGTAGGAAGAGGGATCCAAAGCCCTCCATTGTGGTTAGTTCTGGAGGGGCGCACCCCACTCACCCTCCACGCTAGAACGTTAGTTGGTGGTGACATGGATTTAACAGCTTTTGGAGGGAACCGCAAGGGTATACGGTACATATACCAGCTCCAAGGTGTGCGGGCCTTGGTCCTTCAGAGCGCAGGCATGGCCGAGTCTGCTCGGTGATCTTCGAGAATCAGTGCGCTTTTGTTCTCATGACCCCGATTGAGCCCATTCCTCATTCTTGGCTACAAGGCTTGTGGTCTTCACGCCTCAGAGCCCAGGCAGTCCATGAACCCCACTCCTGTATGCAGGGCTTGTGGCGTTCACGCTCGGAGCTCAGTCAGGGCCCAAAGCCCTCTCCCTGATAAAAGCTTGTGGTCTTCATCCCTCAGATCACTTTTAGGGCCCAATCCCTTCACCCAGATACAGGACTACCAGTCTTCACCCCTAGGAGCCCAGACAGGGACCAAACCCCTTTCCCGGATACAAGACTCCTGGCCTTCACCCCTGGAGGCCAGGCAGGGCCTTACCTCATCTCACGGATACAAGGGTCGATGTCTGCCTGCGGTCTGCACGCTTCAGAGCACAGACAGGGCCCAAACCCCACTCCCTGATACATGGGCATGCAGTCTTTACCAGTGGTGGCTGGCAGCTTTAGCAGGGAGGGTGTGGGTGGGAAGCACACACACACAATCTCTCATTCTTTCACACACAGACATGCACGCACGCACATCCATTAACAACACTCATAACGTTCAAACTTGCACACATGCACCAAACATTCATTTTAAAAGTTCACACATACTCATTCTTTCAGACACACACGCACATCCATTAACACTCATACCATTCAAACATGCACGCACGCACCAAACATTAATTTTAAAACATCACACACTCATTCTTTCACACACACACATCCATTAACACTCATAAATTTCAAACATGCACGCACGCACCAAACATTCATTTTAAAAGATCACATACACTCATTCTTTCACACACACACGCACGCACGCACGCACATCCATTAACAACACTCATAACATTCAAACATGCACACACGCACGAAACATTCATTTTAAAACATCACACACACACTTACCTTCAGCCTCGAGGTCCCAGGAGGGTTGGGACTGCTGCCTTCCCTCATTGGCTGACGTAAGGTCAGCCAATGAGGGAAGGCAGCAGTCCTAGCCTTGTCACAGAGTGGGATGGGGTCAGTGAGACTGCTGACCCCACCCCACTCTGTGACGAAGTGTCACTGATTGACTCTCTGGGCGCTTCAGGGTTTGAACCTGAAGCGCCCAGGTCGAAGTCAATGGATGCTGCTTTCCTCACCCAGGGGAGGGCCCCGAGGCACCTTTGCTGTGACCTCCTCAGCCCAGCAAAGTTCAGCTCAGGGCAGCCAGAAGTCTGCCCATGTCTCACTCCAGGCTATCTGAGCTGAAAATGAAGAGTGTCTGTCAGGCTGACCTTTGTTCAGCCTGACTGACACTCTTCATGAGGGGCAAAGGGGGGGGGGGGGGGGCTTGGCCCCTCCGCCCTAAAGGACGAACCACGCCTGGTCTTACCCCTCGGAGCCCAGGCAGGACCCAGTGCCCTCTCCCGGATTCACCCCTCGGATACCAGACAGGATCCAGCCCCAAAACCCAACAATAATGTTCGTGTTCATGCATCCTCGGGGACCAGACCGGGCCCGCCCCCCCTTCCAGCAACAAGGATCGAGGGCTTCACCCCTCCAGCCCAGGCAGGGCTCGGTGCCCGCACGGGCTCTGATAAACATGTAAAAGAGCGCGTGAGCGCGCCGGCACTTTACATATAGACGAGGTCTCGGCAGTACACCTCTTAGTGCAGTAAAGCACGCCGTTCAATCAGCCAATCTCGCTAAATGACCCAGCGGGCCTCTTAATACTTGCTCAAGGTTAATAGGATTTTTTCCCGGATGGAGAAAATGTTCGGGGTGCCCTGCCGGCTGCCCGCCAGCCATCATCTTGCTGCCAGCGCTCTGCGCGCATGAGCCTCCCTGGGAAGGTGCCCCGCTTTCTGTGAGGCCAATACTTTTGATACCGCCATAGAGAGCGGCGTCCCTCAGGTTCTCTCGGGTCCAATATTCGGAGGCCTTGGATTTTCTGCGCAGCCAATAGGAATCAGCGCTGAAAAAGCCGAGGGGAGCCGGGGGAGGGAGGCTCAGAAGAGGAAGCTTTGCAACGGTCCATTTGGAACAGTATGAGATTTTTCTTTTAATTTAGTTTACTTTCTTTAAATAGCTGCAGAGTTGGATTATTTGCATAGCTTACGAGGCCCTCGCTCGGGTGTAATGAACGATCGCAAATTTGTGGTTAGGAAAGGGAGAAAAAACGCAATGAAAGAGCATTAATGTTTTCCCATTAGAACTTCGGCGCATTAGGGTCCCGAGCCGCCGGAAGCACGTTAACCCTGTGGTGGCCTTGGAAGAAATACATGAGCATTTCATTATGAAGAGGTGAGGGTGTGTGGGCTCGGGGTGCAGCACACCTGACAAATGACCCCCGAGGCGAATGCGTTTGAGTGGATGAGGGCGAGAGAGGAGGCTTTCACGAGGTAACAGTTTTGTGGGGTTTTAATACATATGTTCAACTCTTCTGTGGTTAAAGTCGGCACCGTGTCTCACCCGAGAACTAAAATAGCCCTTTATTTTGCCTATTCAAGGTGGCTTTGAAAGGAGAAGCCCTTCATACTTCCGTACTGGCTTTTCCCTTGGAAAAACAGAGAATAAAAACAGAGGTGCAAGTCCACGGCCTGAGCTGGGGACTCAGGCGTCTCTTCCTCAGTGGGCCTAATATTTGGTGTGGTCATCGCAGACCTCCAATTATCGATATTGAAGGGTGTGGCAATTAACAGGTGGAGAATTTCTAAACCATTCAGAGTTTGGGACCTCAGAATATGGGATAATGCACTAGTTATACGTACACCCTGCCCCTGTTACAAGGTGAGATACTTCTCCAACCAATACTTTTGGAAGAGCGCCCCCTCAAGATGGGGGAGCGCGTCCCTTAGAAGACGGGACCACCGAGGTCCAAGAACCCCTTCGCACTAGTGGTGCGATGGGCTGGCCTGTTACTTCCGCCCCCACGCCTCGGGAGGTGTAGGGGTGGAAGTTTAGGAAGGTGAGCGTTTCGGCTGCGCCAGCTCCGACCGGTTCCAGCTGCCGCATGCCAGTGGGGGGCTACATATGCGCCCCCCCCAGGAAGGCTCGGCCTTCTTGCATTGTGGCGGCTGGAGTGTCGGTCGGTAAAGTAACCAGGACCAACAGAGGGGTCCCCAAGGCTGGGGCCCGGGTTAACACCAGAGATAGGATCCTGAAGTCCTGAGCCAACCTGTGGATGTACACACCAGATTAAGGGGTAGGGAGCCCAGATCGCTGGGGGGGCTATGGGGCTCCCGCTCTTGGCCGCCCCGTTACACCCCTAGGCAAATTGGTGTTTGGAGGGGGGGCAGAACCCTGAGGGTGTGGGTGTAGTCAGGACAACCGCCCCTCCTAGGGATACAGGTGAGGTACGGCTCACTTGTGTGGTCCAATGGTGGTTCAGGACAGGAAGGGATCCTGTCATAAGTAAATGATTTATGGTTACTGAATATATCTTATGGATGTGATTTATGTTTTTGTAAATATAAAAAAGTTTATTTGAAGTGATTTATGGTGCAGTTATATGTAAAAATATCATAAATAACTTGTAATAAAAGCTTCTTCCAACCAATAAGTTTGTCGGTCTACGTATGGCTGGTGGTGTGGGGGTGAGGGCCTGCTGGCGGTCTCCGGGTTCTATACACGAAAGGATGATGTTTAAATGTCTGTACTTGAAGAGCTAAATTACACCTGGCTTGAGATGATCAATTCTAAGTACGAACACTCCAAATGCTTAAGTCCCAGGCACTTGTTTTTAAGTGTTGTACATTTGAATAGTCAGTTTTGTTGATGCTCTGAATCATCTAAGCACTGTTCTGTCACCTCTGAACATTTTTCCTATCCCGCTATGTTTTTGATATATATATGTGTGGCTTAACAGATAAATAGATAACTGGCTCAAAACATTGTAGTCAAATGTGTAAATTGTGCAGTGCTACACTGGACAGATATGCTGAGTAGATTTGTTTTCGTGTACATTTTTTTGCTGATCTCAAATTCACAAATAGTGTTGAAATAAATCCATAGGAACCTCTGTGTTTGTCTTTGGAATATTACGACCATTACTGTGAGGGGCTCCTCCGCCAAGTACGGCACCCCATCCTTTGTACCTCTTCTGGGGATTTCTTCACGCCCTATCCAGGTGGCGAGACATACTTTCATTTTGTGGGGAGAGGAGAACTGGAGGGATGGGGTCAGGACAGTAAACGCCAATAACCCTCCTTGTGGTTTTATTTCTTGATAGATTTACACACAAAGGAGAGGTAACTAGCTGCAGGGAGGAATAGGAGCCAAAATTTTAGCAGCCAAGGCCTTATACTGCACATACCGAGCACACTCATCAAGCGAGACTGACCACTGGAAGGGAGAGTTCTCCCCCCAAGAAATTGTTGAAAGCAATGATCAAAATGGTGTGTTTTACAGCACATTTTTCATTATAGAACCTTGTCCAAGCATTGAGTAAATGGACAGAGGTTGGAGACATGGGTGCATAGCTCAATTAATGAATTAATAGTTGGATGGGTGAGGAGTTGATGGATGAATTGATACAAGATTGGATGAAAATTAATAAAGACTATTAGCTTTGTGGAGTGGATGGTCTCAATTAACTCATCAAGGGTGGGTGCTCTGATTTTTATTTGAGTTGCTGCAATTAAAACATCACCCTCCCCAAACACTATCACGACAGACCATGTGAAACATGCATGGCCTAGGTGTACTTAACATAAGAAACTAGTTTATCAACATTAAGAGTTAAGGACAAAGAACTGAGTTTTGATCTAAAATGGGAGAGATAAAAAGATATTGATGTTGTGGCTGAATGCATAACATGAAACCAGAAAACCATCCATCAATCCTGGCTTCCACTTGATCACATTGTATGATCGTAGGCAATTACTTTTGTTCACAGTGCCTCCTTTTACATCATCATCATAAGAGCACTTAGAAATACACGAGTTCAGGGTGTGCACTGCACAAAAGAAAATACTGTAATGATACTCCATCCATAATAACACCCAACAGCAAGTATAGGGGAACAAAAGACAACAGACTTTCCACTGTTTTCACTAATAGTATTGCCATCAGTGCAGTGGGGTGGATACATGAATGTTTCTAAGGTCATGTTTAGAATCTATCACTTCTAACAATTGCAACTCAGTGCAATGGTATTATTTAATATACTAAACTGAAATGCATTGAAACAGTCATATTATGTAGTTTTGAGATTTGAAGAGTCATTTATCGTACATATACTGTACTCTCTGAGTCAAGCAGCGGATCCCTAACCCATCTTCCCCTTAAGGGCAGCACTGCTCATGAGGTTCTACTGGAGACAGGAACCACCCAAATGAAAAAAAGTGGTTTTGAAGCACTGCATAGTAAGACTCGGCATGCTTTAAAAGCATTTGTTTTGTATTGTTTGTTTTAAACCAAAGTGATGCGGCCACAAAATATGGCGGTTCCAGCCCCAACAATAAAATCGACCCCAGCAGCAGTAAAACTCCTCTTTTTCAGCCCATCTGGAAAATTCCCGGTGCCCGATCGAGAGTCTGGTCCTGGCCAGCTGTGCCAGCCCCTGGGCCATCTAATACACACGCGAACCCTTGCTGGCGGCGTGCAGTCAAAGATGGCGGCCGCACTTTGGACAGAATTGCACGTCCCCTCATAAACAAACACCGTGGAGATTGTTTAAAATAAGCGTTCCTGGCGTAGCAGTGCAGCCAGCGGCTTTGTCAAGAGCCATTAAGGCTTTGACAAAACACCATCACTGGTTTAACAAATTCACCGAGGGGAAATGGCATTTAGAACGCGCCAGCAAGGGCGGAGGAGGGGGCGCCGAGGTGAGCTTTCGACATTCTGTCCAGGTCTAATCTCATTTCAAAGCAGATTTCTGCAGCGGAGTTCAGCACCGGCTTCAAAAGGGCTCTCAAATATTGATGCCAAAGCGGGAGCTCAAAGGTCAAGCCCTCAGGGAATACATAATAGATTTTTTTTCAAATTTAATAACTGCTCCAGCCAGTTGTCTTAGTGAATCCAGATATTACAGGATGGTTGTGCACAAAAGGGGGTGATAAAAAAGGCGATGACGGCGAAGGAAGATTAATGAAAGGTAATGAAGAAGACGAGAATTCTCTGAGCTGGGGTCATCCCCACTGCACACTAGGGGCTTTGGGGGGCTGTTGGGGCTGTGGTCAGTATTGTACTTTGTGGTCCAGGGAAGCTGCGGTGGGACGCCGTACTCATGGGACAGCACGCAGCTGAACTTGGCTTGTATGTGAGCAGCTGTAATTAATTAATTAAGGGCAGCCCAACTGGAATTAATAACGCAGAATCTAAACCCGGTGGAGTTATATTTTTATAAATGACACTTAGGACACAATATTTGTGTCAGACCATATTTTTGTTAATGATTTTCTTGTGACATACAACCGGCACTGGAGTTTCCAATCTTTGTGAAGCCCTCGGGATCCAAATAAATCACTGCTAGTTTTTACTAGCCAATGCGATGCTTCTGCTTGCACTTTCGATGCATATTTGACATTTGAGGAGCCAGGGTTACGCGAAGGGCATGGGGTAACAGTCTTGCATGAATGATCCATCGGTCGAACCACAGTGATTCCTAGCAGAGCAGAGCAGGTTGTGCCCTTAGGGTAATCATTTCTCAAATTTATTCAAACTAACTCTTTGATTTCCCTCGATCACAGCTAGTTACTTTTAATGTCCAACAGTGCCCGTATCTTCAAAAATACCAGTCAAGGGGAGGTTTGCCCTTTGAGTGCCTGGAGAACCTGGCACTGAACAGAAAGGGGCTTGACGTTTCGGATTTTCTAGTGCCCCGGTCTGCATACTAACTATTAGAGGGCATCACAGATCATTGCTCAATTTTAAAACAAGTGTTTTTTTGGGCTCAGCGAAGGCATATGATCAGCTTCTCATATTTTTAAGCATTTTCATTAAGCCCTTCCTATGCAACACTTCTCTTTTTTGCCAAGAAGAAGGTCGGCCTTGTTACCGGGACTCCTGTAATGTCTGCTTCTTCTCTCAATGCCACGGCCCCTGGAGGAGTATCCCGCTGGAGCAAGGCACAGCTGCGATCGATGGGGATCGTTCCTCTGCCAAGGATCACCCTTGGTTTTCAGAACGGCAGTCAATGTCCTATCGACTTAATGCCACCAGCGGAGTCGCCAGCCAGCGTCCTTCACAGGGTGCGCCGTTCCTCAGCATACTTCAAGGTGCAGAACCTCATTATGAGGTGACCTCAGCGGCTCCAAGGACATGGCCGCGCAGGCGCCCCGACTCCTTTTACAGCTCCTGCCTGGAGACTGACAGACAGGGACCAGAATGGCTAGATTGGAGCTAGCGCTTCAGCCCAGCCAGTGCAAGTGCAGCTCCTTTAGACTAGCTGATCAGATTGAACTGGAAGAGACCCAAACCAGTGGCGTAACACTAGCCCCCGCAGCCCTGCTGTGCGAGGGGATGGGGGAAGATGGGGAGGGCGAGCTCCAGGGGGGACCCCTCTGGCACTGTGCATGGATGGCAGGCTCCTGGCATGAGAGCTCATCACTGGGTCTGAAGTGTGGAGGTCCCCCTCCATGAATTTTGCAGAGGGGCCCCCTTAGGTCTAACCCAAACATAATTTGAACGTTGGATAAATTAATTGACAACTAGGGTTTTATAGTGTACTCTATACGCTGGATCACCCTACTATGCTTCTTGACTTGAACGCGTACCTGCACAGGGAAATCTGAAAAGGTGAACTAGCATTGTTTTCTCTTGAAGAGTCTAGGAACGTGTCTACAATTTCACAGCTTGGTTGTGACAGTGTCTTGGCCGTTACTAAACAGTTAGGTTAAATACTCAAAACTCAGTCATGAATTCTTTTGACCCATCTGTTGTCTCATCTCTCATTAGGCTACTCCGCCTGTCTGCCGTTTCCCACTCCCAAGTCTTCTTCCTCCGAACCTCCTATATGCTTCTTTTATTGATATCATCTCTCCCTCTAAGTTTACCTTTATATCTCACTTCTCATTCCACTATGGCCTGGGAGGCACCGAGGACCCTGGGATTAATGTGACACCCTACCGGTCCCCTCCCTCATGTGACATCCACAAATGACTTAGCCTGAGACAACACGTTTGAATTTGAGATCGAAGGATCTCATGCCCTAGTTTATTGTACACACAAGACATTATGTCAATAACACCAAAATTATTTTGCACAGTAACCACATTTCCTATATACATATTTGTTACATAAAGGAGCCTGTCCATAACTGAGCCTCTAATACTTTGGAGTCTCATAATCCTAACTACTTTGTTTCTGTGCAAGGAAAGAGAGAAAACAGTTCCCGAGTGAGATCATAACTGGCTTCATGACCCTTTTTTGCCCCCCAGGTCAGAGGGCAGGAGCCTCTATAGGGGAGACCCCACCCTCCTGCTCCCCCCTCTACCAGCTCTTGTGCAGGGGGCCATCTCCCTCTAGGATACCTACCTTGGGCATCCCCTGCACCCACTTTTTTCCTTTCCCCAAAGGGCCTGTGCTATGCCGTGCCGACTGCGCCTGTGCAGGAGATGACAGGAACGGACCATGTGTCAGTGACCACCCCCAGCACCCCGCACCACTGCAATTTCCCTATGACATGCTGCCAGCATCCCTTTGAGGTTCCTCTTACACTGATGTGTTATCCATCGTTTTGCTAAAAAAAGGATGCAGCAGGGGACCCAAAGAGTTCCTGCCAATCATGACCTCACCTGCATGCAAAATACAACAAATCAGCATTAGATATGACACTCCGAATTGGAAAGGAAGAAACTGCTGTTAGACATAGTATACAACAATTGTACAATGCAATGCATACTTCCTAGTGATCAAGACCTTAATTGTCCTTTGCTCTGGGTATGGTGGGTGGGGAAACAAGTACCCTGCCTGTGCGGCTCCTGGAGGGCAGGAATTAGAGACGCCGGAAGTTGGCATGGTGCACTGAAGGTCATCGGGTCGTGGTGGTACGTGGTGTCCTTGACAGCAAGCAATGACAAAGAGGCCCGCTTCCTGCCTCACCGCACCTTTTAAAGGCAGAGCCAGCGTGCTTCTGACCCCGGCTGGCCCAGAAATCTTTCTCTAACCCAGAAGGACTATGTCCTTCTGGCGGTGACATAGTGGTGCCCAGGCCTGCACTGCCGTCCCATGGGGCACAATCTCCAATACATGCTTTGCAGGCCCCAGCACCCCCGCAATAGATGGTGGCTCCCCTAAGTTGGGGAAGCCTAGTCCATTCTGGCAGCTTTCTTTCTACTTATTCTCATCTTTTCGTCTTTTTCCTCTCTTTGTACTCTCTCATCCCTACTAATTGGAAGCACTCAGTAATCTTGTGTTTTTGGCTGTCCTCAAGTTGAATTGACTATATTGTTGATGCTTTATTAAAATTGTTGTTTGTAAGGGTTGACTTACACCTCAACATTTTGTTGTGGACTGCAACACGTCTGCACTAAGCAGTGCTTTATAAAAATGCAAAATAAATGATAAATAAGTTATGGCCATTTAACTAGTTTATGATCTGGTGATTTACTTGCAAATTATCCCGAAGCTTGGTTGCTGCTTGTTTATGATGTGGTAACTCTGTTAATATCTGCCTGCTTGAGTATAATTGAGCAGTTTAGTTATCATCCAGGAGGTAGATACAAACCATCCGTCAGCTTGGTTATGATACTGCAGCTTGGCTTTAATCTTGGTGTTTAGGTATGTGGTTCGGTGAGTGGAAGAGTGAGTGGAGGTGCACACGGCCAGACTGGGAACCCAAAGCAGCCCTCGCAATTTTGTCAGACCAGCCCCGAGGGGAGAGGGGAAGGGCTGCAAGTGTGAAGCACTGCTGCTTTTGTTACTGGAGGTTGATATTGGAGCACTGCTGCAAAACCGCCCCCCAGTAACAAAAGCGGCCCCCACTGCTGTAAAACCAGCCCCCACCCTTCCAGCCTCCCAGGGAAATGCCCAATGCCCGCTACAGCCAGTCCCGCCTGGGAGGTGCATAGCGGGACTGATGCATGTGAGGGTGTAGGGTGAATTGCACTCATTGACATAAGTAGATGAATTCATGTTTGGGTGGTGAATGGATGACTATGTGGCTGTGGGAGGATAAGATGGATGAACGAATGAGCGTGGATGGATGATGGATTCATAAATGTGGAGAGATGGGTATGGAAGGATGGATTGCTAGAGACATGGAAATGGAAAATTAACTGAGGGGGTCTGTAAGAAAATGCAGGTACAGCATAATACACTGTGCACAGACTGTGCATCCACATGGAACGGTATTGCACTAAACACGATGGAAGAAAAGCAGTGCGCCGTTTCCAATGGTCATTCCCAGAAATGTGGCTACAGGGAGCTCATGCAACAGTGCAGCACTTGAATGGAGTAGCACTGATGATGTCACAGTGCTCCCTCTTTTTAGGGTTATGAGGAGGGTACGTGGATAGGGTGGTTAGAGTATTTTTAGGGTGTACGAGTGGGTAGGGTTTTAGGGATAATTTTAGCTCCTGGGGGTGGTAAGGATAATTTTGATCATTTTAGGTTTTGGGATGGGTGGGAATAAAGTGTGTTAGAGGTAATTAAAGAAAGGGGGTAAGTCCCCCATTAAGGAAAAAAAATAAATGTAAAATTAAATTAAAAGGGGAGAGTTCAGGGTAGATCACTCTGAACTCCCCATAAACTGAATTAACAATTAAATATACCTTAAGTACACTTACCACGCATGATAAATGCATGCCTGGTGAAGTAATGGATGCTAAAGTCATACATCCACCGTCCACATACAATCTTACGCTAGCACCTCTCCATGCCCCTTACACATACCTCAGTGTATGTTAGGCAATCTCTGAAAAATGCAGGGGAGGGATATGGCTCAGCTGCTCACACACCACCCACCTGTAGTTTTGAGTGTGTACACTGCCTAACTGCATTATTTGTTGTGTGAACACTGCCTAACTGCACTGTTTGTATGTGTGCACACTGCTTGTATATGTGCACACTGCCTTCCCACTTGCAGCTGTCGTAAGCGCAGTCTTTGTTTTAAAGTAGCAAAGTATCTTCTTTGCTAGAGAGGAGTCATGTGTTGTTGGCCAATAAGTCAAAACCTAATAAAGGGTCCCCTTGAGGGCTCGACTGACTGCCGCGTCAATGAAATGGTAATTCCATCGCAAAGGAGAAACTCCATATGTCATGACTGACAGTTACAAGCAATCAATGAGTGATGCATGAGTCAGTGTGTGAATGACACTGCGCCCAGTGTCTGAGAAGAGCCTTTGCTTCCCTCTCTCTAGACACCCTAACAGCTCTTCAAGACATCTCACCCTGTGTCTTCCTGGAACTATAAAAGGCAGCACCGTTTCTTGCAGCGTATATGCAGGTGGTGAAATAATTTTAATGTAATGACAAGTAATTAAACAGAAAATAACATGTACTGTAACGTGTAATAAAAAGAAACATTGTACTTGACATTTGAAGCCTCTCTGATCTGTCAGCCTTTTATTGATGACTTTCATCAAAATAATTAGAAGCTGTTAGTAAGCAAATTGCCATAGAATTATTCTCTTTCTTCACTTTAACTATTACATACAAACGTTTAGCATATTTTCATAATTAAAGGCAGAAGCCATTTAGCTATGATTTTATCTGCCAAAGAGAGACATCGCCTAAACATATTGAGCAATGACAGACATGCCACACCCTTTCCATATTGAATAGCTCTTCCCTCCCTGGTGTTTGCCAAATCGATTCTCCACTTTGGTTTCTTTAAAAAACAACCACTTTGCTCTTCGTAAGGGCCTAAAAGTTTCTCCGTCTGAGTGCCACCTCCACTCTTCTCGAAAAGTAGTTTTTGTTCACTTCTGCCTCTGTTTGTTGTTTATATATGTTGGTTTCTAGTGATGCAGCCTCATTGGAGAAATGTTTTAAGAAGAGAGCAAATAGTGCACAGAAGTGACGAACCACATCTCCAAAACTTACACCGCCTTTCCAGCAGCTGCCTGCAAAAGAAGAGTTCCCACAAAGACAATATCTTTAACCAAATCAGTGCACCACCCCGTCCCAACAACCCACCAATAATACTCCTCCTGCTCCTCTATGGAGAATTTTCACTTCATGGGAATGAGAAAATTCACCCCTCGGAATGTTTTGACATGTCGTGGACAGGTTAACAAATGATGTATGTGGAATCTAAGGAGACGCCATTTTAGGGACAGAGATAGAAGAGGGACCCTGGAGACGGCATTGTTGCAACCCATGTGCACGCCACCCTTTGTCTGTTTGCATAATACATGAACACATGCATTCATGAACCACCAAACCAACGCACTGCACAGCATCTCACACATATTTTGACACATGTGGTCACCTAATCACAGACTTTCATATCACGCAATTGTACACACCCTCATACCAATACATAGTAATAATATCACGTACAGCGTGCACCTCCACATTACCATCACAGACAGCATTACACCCATGGTTAGTGGCAAGTGTAAAAGCCCCTTGTGCCTGCTTTTTTCCACAATGCAAGCAATTCCTAGTATTCCTTAGTATGTGATGTGTCTCCCCCACCTTAATACAGGTAATGCTCTATTCTCGCAGTTAACAACTATGGGTAGGTGAAGAGGTCTTGTCAGAACCCCCTTTCAGAGGGACACAGGACAAGTAGGAGATACTAGGCCAAACTGTGTTTTTTTTTTTGGTCATTTACTCCTGGCCTACTACGGGTCCTGAGTAACTGGGCCAAGTACTATTCTTTCCACACTTGACTCTCTGTGGTAGCGTGGTCGAGCATTCCAAGCCTTCTGAGGGACAAGGGAAAATAGATGTAATATGAACACAAACTCACAACTAAAAACATGTCCCGCAACCTCAATAACTGACCGTCCAGCCAGATACTTGCTGTTATGAAATAAATAGTCTTTATAAATGGACACATAGTGAAATATGTCACACAACAAAAATACACCCAGTCTTTGAAGGGCTGGCACTCTAGCGTTGGTTGAGTAAGTCCCCAAGTATCACATGCTTTTCTAAGGATGGTGGTTATTCCTCATGCATGTGAGGCGATCTTTCAGGTTAGACCCTACTAAAAATACAAGTCTTAGAAAATCTACAAATGCTTCTGTAACAGTCAAAGTGTCCCAGTGCAGTAGTACTTGTAGTCAGAGCAAGTTTCCCCAGGGCTCAATGGCCCTGCAATTAGTCTTACCCACTCTTCCATGGAGTTGTGATCTGGCAGTGCCCATTCCTCAGTCCTGTCTTGTGTCCATGAAGCAGTCTGTCACAGCAGAAGTGACTTAAATCGTGATAGCCCCACACACAGGCTATGGAAGTAGAGGATCATACCTGGATATCAACGGCCCAGTGGTGAACAGAAGTCTGGATGCTGCAGCGTGGTAGGAGACATCAACAGCGCACCTTCACTCTTATGGTAAGTCTTCCAGAGCCTGTCTCGGGTGCTCCTGGTTTCTGATGATAGAATCAGTACTCTTCTCTTTGGTTCACAACCCGCTATGCTGCTGTAGTGCACACTGATCCAGGAGATGGACCTATCCTTATTGCGGTTTCCCCTCCTGGCAACAGGCCTCCCAAAGAACGTATTCCAGGTGATGGGCTCTTCAGGTCACCTTGCTACAGAGCTGTACAAGGGCAATTGCCCTTCTATTCACTGCAGACTCCACCTGGCATATGGAGATTGTGAGCATTGGATTCTGGGCAATGGTCTCTTCTGGTCAGAACTCTGCATGTCCAATAGCCTGCTTCTTTACATGAGCACTGTAACAGTGTGGTGGCTCTTATCTTCACCACGGCCACCTCTTGGCAGCGAGGGTTAGGAACAGCTCATATAAAGCAGTGGCCTCTTTGAGTCCCAATACTGCATGGCAATGGCCCACTTCTTCACCACAGCACTGGTCCAGGTTGACTTCTCTTGCCTTTCAAAACAATCCCCACCTGGACACGGGGGTCATGAACTGCTCATAAAAGACAGCAGCCTCTTTGGGTAACAACACTTCATGGGCAACGGCCCACTTCTTCACTGTACAACTGTACCCAGGTGAGGGCCCTTACCTTCACAACGGCCCCCTCCTGACAAAGGGGTTGTGAACAGCTCACATAAGGCAGTGGCCCCTTCAGGTCACAACACTGCAGAGGTGATGTTCCGCTTCTACGTCACAGTGCTGTACCAGGACGACAGCCCTTACCTTCACAACAGCCCCACCTGGGAATGAGGGTCAATTACAGCATTGCTCGGGCAGATGGCCTAATAGGTGCAATGATCCTCAATGGGGGACCCAGAATGTCCCACTTTGCTTCAGGTATCCACTCAACAAGATCCCTACTGGACTGCTCTCCCTCCAGATACTCCCCTCCTACTCCTCACAGCATCCTCTAGACTTGGTAGGCAGGCAGATGCTGGTGCTCGAGGCTCCTGGGTAGTGGTCTTCATTCTCCTGGGAGATGTCTCATCAACCAGCAAGGGGATTGGTAAGCTCCAGTGTTTGTCACAACAGGCAAAACGTATGCTGAGCTTCTCCACGCTGATGTACTGCTCCACTATGACAATTTTGGAAAGCTTACCCATCCCTTTTTATAATCCATTTCAGATACTGGAGTGAGTTCGTGTTTGAGTCTTTGAAGTTTGTGATATTAGGGCTGCCCCCTTTACAGTGTCCACTCCTCTGTCCTCTGTCCAGGAAGCAGTCTGTCACAGCAGGAGTGACTCCACTAATGATAGCACCATACACAAGCCATGGGATTAACTAGATGATCGTGCCTGAAAGTCACTCTCACTGATATATGCCTATGAAAAGGTTACCAAGGCCCTCAGCCCAATTGTGTATGATTCCCTTTTCAGACCCATCTCCTTCCCAAGATGTACCCAGGCCCCACTGACCAGTGACCTTTACAGAATCAAAGAACCCTTTTGAAGTGCATAGGAGAGCCTCACTCTCCCTTCCTCCAGAGTGTGTGTCCCACCCATCTCTCGGATGAAGGCAATTCAAACATCTGTCTGGGATGGCACCACCACCCCCATGTGCCTCTCTCAGGCCTTGAGTGTCCAATATGGGACCCACAGTCCTCCATGTACTGTATCATACACAGGCACACATACGTTACAACATGCACACACACTCTGTGCTGCACAGCGCTATATACAACCGTTATTTAGGCCAAAGGCGAGCGAGGTACACAGCAGCAGAACTTTACATTAAGTGGGCTGGTAGGTCCCACTACAGTGATAGAGGTAAACATTTGTGTTCACTCTGCGGATCACCTGCCCCAAAACGGTATGCTGCCACCACCGCGCTCGTGCTATTTAATTCTGGGTAAGGGCAGTAGCTCTTTACTACTGTCGAGGTAATGCTTTCTGTGCCCTTCCTGGTCTAGAAAGACAGCAATCCATGCAACAGGCCTAACTCATTGTGCACATGCATGAGCCGTGTTCACACCTGATGAAAAAAAAGAATACCAAGGATCCAGATGTCACTGCAGCTGTGACAGTCATGGCAGGGGTGCACGTCCATTACCATACAGAGGACATTTCTATTCCAACAGGTCAGAATTATGACTCAAAGGCCATCATTATCACTAACCTAGTGGTAGGCTCAATAATTATCAGACCTGATAGATAACGATACAGGGGGTGATTAATAGCACCTGTCGTAGGTATTTTGGTGCTAACTTACCAAAATCTTTATGTCGCAGTATTTTTCTTGGCATTTAAATCCCTTAAAATCCCGGCAGGTTTGACCTTCTGAACAGTGGTGGCTGGTGACTGAAAGCAGTGGTGGGGCACAAATACAAGACGGAATTGCACCTTGTGAGAGAGCCTCACTACCCACGTATTTCCATTCACCTACTCACCCAACGCCTTTGGTCACCTACCCATTTACTCATCCACATTGTCATCCACTGCCATTCACACAACTCTTATACACAGACACCCACATTTTCCCAGCCACTCAGTCAAGCCCTGCAAACACATTCAAACAAACACACATTGCCTCAACCATCCAGTATCCAGCAGTTTCAGTGATAAAAGCTACACGTTTACTTGAGCTGCAGATTACATGTTTAATATGACATATCACGTCATTAGCCTGCAGAAGAAATAAAACAATAACTAGCCATGATAAATGACTGGAACCATTACTGCTCTTGAGAGACGAAATCACCTACAGAGGCAGTGAAAGGAGAGGAGAGCTGAGGGAACAGATCTTTTTCTTATTGTCTGTAAAAAAGATAGAGCTCCAACTGCCACATTCTTTTAATAAAATGTGACCTCTGGTACGTAGACCCTTCTGATCACACCCCACCATTTGAGTAAATAGGAAAGGGTGGAGAATAATATCGGAGAGATATTAAGGGAGGAGATAAGCCAGGGACGTCACTGGTTCTGAGAAAACGTAAGGGCTTTGCGTGGGCAAGCCCTGTCAGCCCTGCTGTGCAGCTTTCAGCCACATACTGACGCAGGCGCAGTGGGGCTTTTCAAAGTGCACAACTTTCACTCGGAAAATGTTGTGCAGAAAATGTTTTACTTTCATCATGTAATTAAATATAGGCTTCACTAAAGAGGCCAGAAAAGGTTAGGGGCGCAGCCCCTTAGCCCTTGAACACCAGCCGCCCCTACTTCTGAAGTGTAATGGTGGATGTAATTTTTATCATACCCAGTATGTTCGAGGTGTGATTAAAAAAACACATAATTCCGACATGTGCAGTAGCAGGAGTTACTGCACATTTTAGAAATTATAAAGCCACCCTATTGGGCAAACGTGTCAGTATAACATACGTATATAACATTCTTATGAAATAATAATGAAGTGATTTTTGGAAGTGACTCATTAGATTGTTGAGTGTGGTGCAGAGCAAACACAGTTTTCACAACTCTTTCGGCCTGGGTGGCTTGATGGCTCGGGGGTTTCTCAGGGCTTCAGCAGAATCAAGAGTTGTAGCCCTCGATCTTCATAGAGGTCATGGCGAGGGTCTGTGCTTGCTGACATATCAAGCAGAGAATGCTGCTCTGGTCTGCTGAGTGCCGTCTCTTCCTGATGTTACAAAGCAGTGTAACTTGTGTTCATATTCAGGCCATCATTGACATGAATCCACCGCACTCTCACACTCCACTCAGAGGCCATTTGGAATGTGTCTGCACATACCCTGCCTTTGCTGTGTGTGAGAGAGAGAGAGGAAACGCAGGCTGCTGGTGTTGCTACTGTTCTGTGGAGAGGAAGGAAAGCTTGCACTCTTGTTACACCTTTGTGTGGTTGAGGGTGGAGCGTGGAAGGGCATACACTGTTGCTGTCCGTACGTTACTGTTCTATATATGTAAAGGAAGCTTTCGGGCTGTGGCATGTGCTGTACCTGTTCTGCATGTAATGAAATGTCCAGTGTTGCCCCTTGTGATCCACTTTACTGCCTCTTTAGCTCTCTATCCTGAGCCTGTTCTTTGGGTTTGGGAAGCTTCCACTGATGCTGCCCAGGCTTAGGCCTATGAGGTGCCCAGAGGTGCTCTCAGCTGTCCCAAGAACAACGAGGCAATGCAGGATGCCTTGAAACCCTCCTTGGTTTGACACACAGATCGTATTAATTAAGATACAACACAAAACATTTCTAGCATTTCAAGAAATCATTCATGACAAATTCACACGCTTAATTGACATCAACACATATAACTGCAAAGGTGCTGCAAACCATAAGCCTATCTCCAGCTAACCTAACAGAAACAATGATTCTAACCTACATAAAGTACTTACATATTCCAGGAGTAGACTTCACAGACGTAGAGCCAGGCTCCCCTTTCCCATTCCGTGCAACCTTCACATGCGTGAAACCATCCATATCTATTGGAAGTGATCCTAGGCACCACCCAAGTGAGCATCTCAGAAGCCCCATGTCCCCACCACTCGCACCCACGAGCCCCCCGTGAATAAATTATTGCCTCGGAATGAAAATGCAGAGAGACACTTCAGCGCCATCATGAAATCTAGTCCCTTACCGATTACAAATCCTGGCTTCGTTAAGCAGCTAGCCTTCCCCACCACAAGGGCTCCTGAGTCCTCAGTCACATCCGGGCTATGCCTTAGGAGAAGAGAGTCAAGGCAACCCACAGATGGCTTTATAAGCTTACCTGATCCCATTTTTGTGACCCAGACCCGACACCACAAATCTTAAACTCCTCTTTCTGTGATCTCTGAGACGACATGAACAGGAGGTGGCCAATGACCGTTTGGGTACCGCGTTGTTGAGGTAGGGCAAGCTGCAGGCCCCAGGGCACCCCAGGCCTAATTTCATGTCCCCTAATTCAGGAGTCAGGGCACAAGTCGGGGTTGAATCCCGATGCATGGACTCCCCACCCTATTTTTAAAGAGTAGACTCTGTGCATTTTAGAAAAAGGTAAGAGGTGTCAACTTGTGCCCCAGCACAGCAGAGGTAGCATACCAGCCGCTTTCATTTACAAACACGGTGCACTGTAATCTGGCTTCAGAGTAAGTTGTAAGCCCTCCTGCTGGTAGCATCACTTTAATTTCTGAGAAAAGCCTACTAGGTGATTATCTTTAGATGCCTTATCTGACAGTTATTAAGAAATATCATACAGTGAAATCTTCTATCCTATAGAGAACTGCAGATTGGAGTGCTTTTGTGCTTTGAAGCTGATCAAAGAAAACTAGCAGAAAAACAAGCATAAGTAAACAACAAGTTTGATCACCTTACAGGCTCAAGGGGAGGGTGAAGTGGGGAGGTAGCTGGATGATGCAGGCTGGGACCAAGCAATTTCTCTCCCATTGGCAGTATCCCATAACATCTGCTATTTAATGATACAGTTGTATATTCTTCACAGAGCATACTGAACCCTGGAAAAGATTAACGGCTTCTTCCCAGTAGCGTACTCACTGTGTAGTGTCATCTTTCCAGGGTTGACATGTATGACATGTTGGCGTGCCATTCGCGTGCCTGCTGGACATCTGTTATGGATCTCTTACATCATTTTTCGGAGTGCGGTGATGAAGGCAGCTGGAAGGCTTGTGCTCTTGGCCTATTCTCACACCCTAAGATGGAGAAGGCTATGTCCCTTTTCCTAGATTTAGCCCTTCAGCTAGTGCTGCATCCCATAACATGCCTTTGGAAAGCACGCACTCACCCAGCAACAGCTGGCTGGCATCGAATGGTCCTATTTTTTGGGGTGATTCGAAGAGAATACTATTTTGGAGTGAGGAGGCAAGAACATTCCTACAGTTAGGATCGGCTCTTCATGACCTTTTGCATCCAAGATGAAGACAACACACTTCCTCCTTATGCTCACATCCCTTACGGTGCCCCCTCTTGTGACGCAATCCTCACGCTCTTCCTCTTAGCATCCATCGTGCAAGATGCTCTGACCCGCCTTATTAGTTGGCCTTCTGGAAGTGCTGGGACAGGCCAGTGTACATGGTCCAGGTTCTGTGCTGCAAGCTGTGATCACCCAGTCTCGTTTTCCTTTATTGATCACAGTTCTACTGCCTGGCTATAATCTCACTGTGCTACTAAGAACAGTGTCTGGGGATGTTTGTTTCCATTTGTTTATGTAACTCATGATTACTGTTGTATATCCCTTCTAGTTACCAAGGGAGGATTCCTGGCACAAACGGATACACGACCCTAGTGGCTCCAGGTTGATTATATCGGGGGCACTACAGAGCTATACCCAGCTGTCATGATATCACGGACTATCCAAGTGTACTTCACTTCTCCAGGTGACACCGTCGAACATAAAGTTGTTCTGTAAAACTTAATTTCTATACAGTATACTGACCCCCGTTGTACTGTGTGCCGTACCTACTGCTAACAGTTTAAACAGCAAAATACACCAGAACGTTATGCTTACTTTCTAAACACTGTTTAAAAGCTAATCCTGAGTTCTGCACGTTCGATAAAAATAGTTTTCCTTTCAGCCATTTCTAGGCTTACTTACTGAATTGTAGAAATACATACTTTTTATTTATAAAAAGTTAAGTAAGTCAAAACTCTTTCTTTTCAGAAAACTTGTGCGCCTGTGCTCTGGATTCGTGAAATCAGATTAACACCACTTCACTATGTAAAAACCAGTGAAGGTTTTTTGTTAATGCATGATTTAGTATCTAATCTTCTAAGTGTCTTGAAGCGTGGTTCTCAGACATCAGGCGCTCAAAAACACACATGCAATGACAGATGTTCTCCAGTTCACGGCCTGCCCTTTTAACGTGGTTATTCAGCTTTTTCTCCGTCCCCTCCGTCGTCCCATGACTTTCACGTCGCCGACGTTATAACTGTAATTTTCAGTAATCTTCCCTTGCTGCCTGGTAATCCTCGCCCGCTGTGAGCCATCCGCGTTTCCGACTACGGGCAATTTCTGAGGCGTGTCGCACCTGGACGAGGCAGCCCCGTCCGGCACAATTTAATGGGATGTTTCTAATCTCACACCTGCCTCGTGGCATTCTGCCTCATGGGGACTTCTCTGCGGGGACCTCACATCCCGGGTGTTTTCCCATCCCGAATCAGGAGGAAAGAGTCGCACGATTTAATGCACAAGTCTCTCGCTCCTCAAAATATGTCTCAATTTACAGATCCTCCCAGGATTGCTGGGAGCTTGCCTGCTCAGAAGTCCACAGCACTGCCGATATCTTATTAAGTTCTTTCCTTGGTTTTACAAATTTCTAAATCCAATTCAAAACATATATGTATTCAGGGGTGTTTGTGATGTTAAAACCCCCCTAGTAAAAATATTTTCTGGAAAATAGTTGGGTACAGATGCTTTCAGTTGGGTATTGTGGGGTTACTATCAAACTTCACAAGAAATCTTTACATGAACACAGACAAAAACGCACAAACACACTCTTCCTCTCTGCTTTGAAAATGTCCAAAAATATTGGTTGTTTTACAAAATATTGTATTTTCTTCTCCTAGTACCGCTGCCAATCTGCATGTATTTTCCTTTCCACTGCCCCTTTATTCCCTCTGATGTGCCCTGCTTGTCGTATAATGTATTTTAACATTGCATGCCAGCAGGATTGGTGGGAAATCTGAAGCTCACCCTCCCCCCAGTCTTACTGAGCAAGCTACGCCCCTGTATGTATTGAAAGTTCAGTATACTCGCAGCCAGATCGTGCCACAAAAATAGGCCCAAAACTGATGAATGGCATAGATTTTCCACCCTGCCTTGGATCAGGGGTTTGTGTAGTCGCTTTGTAGAGGTTAACAGCAGGTAGTGGTAGGTAATATATATAGGTATCATGGTTGCAGTTAGTATAGTTTCATAGTATTGTAAGATCTTACACCAGCATTGTAATGTCCAAAAAAGCAGCGGACAATTTTTCCGTGAATTCACCCCTCAATCTCTCATCATTTTTATCTGGATGTATAGGCTCTATAAATTAATTTCTGGTCCTGGAGCTCACAGTTCCATTCTAGGGACTAGGGTTTTGTCTTGGGTGACTTTGAAAAATTCTTTGATCCCCCTGCCGAGTTTAATCAATATCAATTTCCGTAGGTAGATCTTAATGCATTAAGTCTCACCCGAACCCCCTTGTCAATCGGTCATGCATTGAGATGGCCGCTACTACCCCTATACTTGTCCCTAAAAACCTGATATCTGCCCTTGCACCATTTCAAGCAATTACAGTCTGTTACTTGGTGCTACCTTATATATTCTATAAAACACACAAAAAGTAATGGGAAGAATGCTTGCAATACCTCTAACCAATGGCAATTGCTCGGGCAGCATTTCAACCTATTGTTCTTTTACCCACCATGCCACCTCAGTTTGGACCCTACAATATGGAAATCAGGCATGACCCTGCTGCAATAGGAACAGTCCAGTCCAAACTGCCAGGCCAGGTCCTCCCTGTACCAGAACACAAGCAACCGAAGACCTGTTTTGCCCTGATTGGGGCTCTTCAGCCAGGTGTAGCTTGGTTCCAGTGGAAAAGTGGGCAAGGGATCCACATCTGGCATACCCTTGGCCACGTTTGGTAGTACATCAAACACACAAAAGGTGATGGGATGAAATCCTTGCTATAAGTCTAATCACTGGCAATCACTTGAGTAGCGTTTCAACCCATCGTTCTTTTGACCGTGATGCCACCTCTCTATGGACCCAGCCATATTACAGTGAGTGAATACAATAATGGACTAAAGCAAACTTAAAGTCATTACCTAGGCTTCAGGAAATAGAAGATCTGAGGACCATTAAGAAGTCAAAATGTATATAAGTATTATTTATGTATTATTTTTAAAGATTTTACGGCGTACATATCATACTTTCTTTGTTTACAGAATGTTGCTGTAATTTTCCTTGGGTTGTGAAAAGAATGCCCAAGAAGTACCGGAGCAGGGTGACTGACTGTAGAAATCTCACAGCTGGAGTAATTGGTTTACAAGCAGGCAATGTGGGCATGGCCAAGAAGGACTTCGGCAGGGCCAAACAGCTGGTTACTTTAGTGCAACTAACAGCTGGTTGTCTCATTGTATCTCAAGCAGCGGTCAAAGTTCATTAAAAAAGTATGGGAACACTGATGGTGAGTCCAATGGGGGGGTGGTCAGTGAATGTGGAGGCATGATCAAAGGTGTGACTAAAAAGAACAAAATATTCTCAAACTATTTTTTTTTGTTAGTCTTTCACTTTCAAGTAACTGCATATAAAATAATACACACCTTAAATGAAAAATAAATGCAAGTTAAAGTAATTAGGGAGAGCTGCACTATTTTACATAGTGAACCCTCTATTAGTTAATGCGATCACTGCTGATATCAATATTTGTAACCAGAGAGCCACAAAATTAAATTCTGGTTGGTAGAGTATAGTGACGTGCATTTTGGTGTTATGAGGTCCCAGCACTGTTAATATGTACGTCATTATTTTAAGGTTGCATTACACACAGTATGAGGTATGCTGCCACAAAGTGCACAAAACAATCTAAGATAAAAAGTGTTTCCATAATATAGATCTAAGTAATATGCAGATTATACCTAGGGTAGTTATTTTTTTATAACTGCCCATTAAAAGCAGGTGCTTCCAAGCTCACCATGTCACATTACAATACCTCTCAAAAAGAATACTGTTCAAGTGACCCCATCAATAAAAGACAATACCAGCCTCCCAGCAGCCTTTACATTTGCAAATTAAACAAATGCTCACATTTGCATTTCTTTCAGGCAGCAGGCACCCTGGCATAAGGCTTGTTTCTTGTCCAGCTGTCAGTCCTTCCCTCAGCTTCACAGCACAGGAAAATGTATCCACTTCCTCTTCAGCTGAGGCATCTCAAAAGTCAAAATTAACCATCCTGGGATGTTTGCCTTTTAACATAAAGTAAGGAACTGTTTTTGTCAAATTAAAAAGCGTATGGGCATGTTGTGCCCTTCAAATCCCACCCACTTCGACCTCTGACCCCAAACTGGAGCACTTACCGTCAAAACTATTCCCCTGCAAAACTTTTATTTACAGGAAAACGTCTCAAATTCATGAAGCAATCCTTTTAGAATGTCACACACCTCTGAAGACAGAATGTTAATTCTGCTCCACGCCCCCTCCTCCTCCTCTTGGAACACACCTGTTGCAAATCCTGACACTTTCAGTGTTCAGACTTTCCTTTTTAGTCAAAGGTATGCCAATTGCTTAAATGAGATAAACTGATGAGCCAGGAACCACAAACCCCTATGTAAACTCATTCAGTTATTCTAAAGTTTTCAAGTATGACTCAAAACTTCATTTTAATGTTTTTTTATGTTAATGTATTCATAATTCTTTATTCTGATTATATGCCACTACACATAAGCGCCTCCTCCTCACCTCTTGAATTCCACAAGAAGCTGAAGTCTTGGCTTTTTGAGTAGTCCAACTAGGGCTACTCTTCTCCAGGATACCCTCCCAGGTGATTACACATCTGCAGAACACAACATCACAATCTTTTGATTATGGTACTGAAGTACCTGCAATTAAAGCATAGTTATGTTCCTATAACGTATGTTGTTTTTCCTGTTTCTTTGGTTTGTTACTGAATATATTCTTAGTGTCTTTACTTCTAGTGGATACCTTCAAAGGATTACTTTTATGTAGCTGAGTAAACTCATAATCTGCTTCCACTCTTAAGCTATATAACACCTGGTTGTCTCTGCGATGGGTATTTCAAAGTGCCCACTGTGTACATACTTTATATGTGTTTAGGAATATATAACTGTCATAGGAACTGATATACAAAACTTGTTCCAAGATAAAGAATGACCTTTTAAATTTCATGAATTCTGAGTTCATATCTACAATGCGTATTTGAACTACTCGAAGCGCATATACTTTATTTGTGTATTCATGTATCACACCAGCATGAAAAACTCCCAGACACAATAATCCGCAAATAAGTAATATAGAGAAATTACTGGTGACCGAATCAGATATCAGTGCATATTTTTTTTAAACCCGCATAAGTTGTTTTTTTGTTCTTAAATTTCCTAAACAGGTTCAAGAGAATTGATTAACAAATGATCACTTCCAAACAAAAATACAAGACAAGATGCCTCAAATGAAAGTATAAATAGGATGCAGCTATAATTGGGTATCAATGATTGTGCATATATAATGTAAACTGTTAAGGCATTGAACCCCAAAACACCTTTCTAAAAAAGATTGGTCCATGTGATGGTTGTTTATGTATACCCACTGTGCATGAACCACAAAACCTCATGTGGACTAGTGTAAGCTTAAAATACATAAAGGCTTTTAGAATTACACATGATTAATGGAAAGTGCGCTAGGGAAATATGCCTATGTTTTTTAATATAAACTGACTTAAGGGTGATGAATAAAATAAGACAAGGAAGTGATTAAATGAAATCTTGAATCATATGTCGGCAATTTAGGATAACTGAATACATTTTCAGAAAATATTCAAAAATGGTTCAAGGGTGCCTGCCTCACCAGTTTACCTCAATATAGCTTTAACTTTGAGTTCAGAAATTGTTTTATTTCTGCACATGCAAAGTGGGGTGAGAATCATTGTGGTTTTCGGTGCTTCCTTAAATCCTGTGTAAGACCCACATTTGTTTTACAAAGAGTGATTGGGGGGTATCAGTTGTGTTGTTCATATTGGTTAGTTTCAATGCTGGGTGACCTGAGCTTCTCTAATGTTAACTTAGCTGGTTAGTAGTAATTTTTGTTGAATGAGCAATATGTTGTTAAGGCAGCGCAGATCAATTTGAACGGTCTCCACATCTTCAATGTGTGCAGCATCAATGAACTAAGCGACAGCACTTCGACTTGTACCCAGGGTATTGTTCTAACTTGCCTTCATTCAGAAGTGAGTTTTATTCCTGTTTGGAACAATTTGATTGGACTCCGGTAGCAGGGCTGTAATGTTAAATGCGAGGATTCCAGTATCTGTGATTGTGTGGCTCATTTTCACCCTGAACTTTATTGGAAAAGCAACATATGTTGGAGACTTCCACCCCTGAATAGAGAATATGTCCACCACAGCACAAAATGTCATAATAACATCATGCCTCACAAACACATAAAGCAAAGTTATTCAGTGGGTCTTGTCTTTTTTGTCACTCCACTCAGTTGTACATATGTAGTTCTTTATATCACAACCCCTGTTTGTGTATCACAGAGTATCTCATATCTCAGTTATTTAACCATTTACTTTGGTGACACTCAGAGCTGGATGTCCTTCAACTTTGCTGAGCTGAACCTATCCCACAGCTTTTCTCCACTTCTCTCCGTGACTTTCTGTTTTCATCTGCTTCTTTGTTCTTTTGCATAACACTCCTATCAACTTCACCAAGAGCCTTCAACTTCAACAAGATCCTTCGAAATCTCAGTTGACTTTCCCCCTGTTATGAAAGTTCACATTCATTATATGAATACATTCTGTCGCTTCCAATTTAGATTTTTATGAAACATCAAACCAATCGCCATCATCCTGCTCCATCATAGAAGCCTTGACTTACCAAATCTGGCTATAAACAAGCCCTCATAAGTGGTATCTACTGAAACAGAAATGTCCCGAAATAGCTCTGGAGAGCGTGTGGCCATGCTCTGTACTAGATTGTTAGGAAGGCCACAGCATGTCTCTGCAGGTTTTTGATTTTTGCCTCTGGTAACATGACAATCATGTATGTTCACAAAGGGTCTCCTGTGTAATGGTTTGAGACCCCATAGTGTATCTCTGGTGTCAGTAGAGACACATAAAATGTACCCCTTTTTGAGAGTGATTACTTTCCTCTCACCTGACTGAGACGCCTTGGCAGTGGGGGCAGAAATGATCTTAGAAAGGGATTATGCCTTTTTTGCTTGTTGCCTTCACAGGAGAAATGTCAACTGCCCTATCCGAGTAAAAGGCCTGTCTTGTCCACTTAGATAGGTCTTTTGCTCCATCTGTGTAGGCACATTGCGTGTTTGTTCTGCATTGACAAGGGTTCTCGTGGAGGGTGTGCTATGCATTTCTGCAATGGGGCAAAATGCGGTTCGGTTTTTGGACTTGAGTGTCAATGGCTGAAAAGATAGAGGATGGGAGTGAGACTGCTTAGGTTTTTTTTGCAAATTGGGAGAAGCCTTTGACCAGTCCACAGCGATGTACGAAGCTTTTTGCATGGCAAAAGCATATTGCGATGCTCATTCCCATTTTGCGAGTCGGTAACCTGGTTACCGACTTGCAAAATGGGAATGCGACTCGTAAGTAGGAAGGGGTGTCCACTTCCTATTTGCGATTCGCATCGTGATGTAAAATTGCTTTGTGACCGCGAACGCGGTCGCAAAGCAATTCGCAGTTAGCACCCATTTCAAATGGGTGCTAACCCATTCGCAAAAGGGAAGGGGTCCCCATGGGACCCCTTCCCCTTTGTGAATGGCCCTGAAAACATTTTTTCAGAGCAGGCAGTGGTCCTGTGGACCACTGCCTGCTCTGAAAAAATGAAACACAAACGTTTAATTTTTTCATTTGTGTTGCAACTCGTTTTCCTTTAAGAAAAACGGGCTGAAATACAAAATAAAAACTGCTTTATTCAAAAGCAGTCACAGACATGGTGGTCTGCTGTCTCCAGAGGGGCCACCATCCCTGTGAGTGCTGCGAATCGGATGGGGGTCGCAAATTGCAACCCACCTCATTAACATTAATGAGGTGGGTCTTTGCGACCCACTTGCGATTGGCAGATGGTGTCAGGGACACCATCCTGCATCTGGGTTTGCGACTTGCAAATTGCCAGTCGGTCAGACTCGCAATTTGCGAGTCGCAAACTCGGACTTTGCTACATCTGGCCCCTAGTAACGCATTCCTTTGACCCCTCTCCATCGACTACGTAGATGCATTGAGCCTATCCCTAAATCATCCCTGACATTACATTTTACACGAATGCTGACTCTGACCCTGACACTGAATCTTATCTAAGCTCTAACCATCAAACTAACCAAACCCCATGCCAACCCCTCTATTTTTAAGCCTACTAGTTATCTCAACCCTAAAACTAAACCTAACCCACACCTGTCACTACCCTAACCCAACCCTAATGCTGTCTCTAAAACTGACACAAGCTTGAATCCTGTCTCCGAATCTAACCCTTACCCTAATCCTGAATCAAATCCTTCCTAGCTCTTACCCTACACCTGCCCACTACCATAACACTAACCTAGTCTGGCTCCTCATCCTACACCTAACCCTACTCCTTGCCCTAACCGAACTGTCAACCTAGATCTAGGACAAATACTAGCCGTCTAGACATCTAAACCTTACAGAGTAGCTAAACCGAATCCCAGCTCTTACCCTAATCTGCTTATTACCCTAACCGTAATGTAGTCCTGCTCCTCAGCCTAAGCCTAACCCTACTACTTGGCCTTGCAGTCAACCTTGTAATTTACTTTATTTGATGTAGTAGTATTCTCCGCAGTGGTGTTTTCAAGTGGTGGATGGAGTGGTTCAGAAGTTGTGGAGATGCACCATTTTAACTTGGGCTCTGCATAGCGCTTGCTCCCACTCAAGAGGCCCACTCTTCTTATCTCAGATTGCAATTTCATTTCCTCCGCTGCTTCACTGTGAAGTGTTGTGCAAGACCATGGTCTAGTAGCCTACATGAAAAACTTTACACACATAAAAAATGTGCCCTCCCCAACTCTGGAAAATGTTCATGGCTGCCAAGACTGCACGTAATGAACCTGGAGCCATCGCCCGGTTGAGGAAGGCAAAGGCGTGATGGATTGCACACAATCTTCCTGCAGTTTTATTTTATTTGCTACCTGTTTCGAGCTGTTCCCTGGTGCTTTACCCTCCAGAAACTATAAGGCTCGCCCACGTTTGTACGGTTTCCGGAGGCTTTTTTCATTTTGCACAGCCGGTACGGCTATGGGTCGGTTAAATAGCATCATTTATCATTTGAGCCTTTCCTCGTTAAGAGGAGGACAAGAAATCAGGTCTGGGGCGACTGAAAAGAAGCAAAGCCGGAACTTCCTCGTGGTGACCCGGAAGTCTCTAAAAGGAGGGCTTTGTGGTATGGGGTGAAGACCAGGTTAATTCCTTGTCGGCAAGGGCTTCAGGGCCGCTTACCTGCTAGTTTAGAGACACTCAGCTGCAGGTGTCCACATTCACCCCCCTCATCGCTAAGAGGTTTCTGATGTTGCCGGGGGTAGTGGCAGCCTTTTGTGGTGTAGCTGCTCCCCTAGATTCATGTATGTAAAGGAACACCGCCCCCTCTCCGGCACTTCTAAATAGGTCATTAACCCAAAACATATCGAGTCAAAGGGCCTGATCAGGAGTGACCCCGAAACTGCAGTCTCTGCGCAAACCCCGAGATAATTAAGCAATAACTATCGCAGCCGATAAATTCCGAACACCGTCATGATAATTAGTGCGTCTGACACCGAGGCACGTGATCAGACACACAGCTCAGAGCGTCAGCGGCCAGCTTTCGATTTTGGAAACTTTTCCCCGTTTCACATCCAAACATGTTTTTAATGCACATTCCGCTTCTATGCTGCTGAAAACAACCACCGAGCCAACAAGACATTTCCAGGAGGAGTCGGTGCATGTCCCTAATTTGCACTTTCAGTGGCTGGCAGCGCTTGTGTTTATGATTACATTATTAACTGTTATTGTCCTTGGCTCAGGCCTCGCCGGTGGCACATGGTCCGTGACAAGAGGAAACGTGTGTTCAGACTTTCAAAATCTATCAGAAGTCGGGCATCTTCTGGGTGGCAGATGTGAGCTAAGCCGGTGCATGCGAAGCGATCAGAGCTGCAGCCATTTATGCACGAATGTGTGGAACTGGGCGGTGCTATTGTGATATAGGGCCTGATTACAACTTTGGCGGAGGGGGTTAATCTGTCCAAATGTGACAGATATACCGCCCGCTGTATTATGAGTCCATTATATCCTATGGAACTCGTAATACGGTGAGTGGGATATCCGTCACATTTGGGATGGATTAACCCCCTCTGCCAAAATTGTAATCAGGCCCGTAGTCTGTTATTTTCAGTGTCATTAAGTTGGAGCTCTGCAGGGGCTCATACTTCCTGAGATGTTCAGTCACTACATGAGGGGGACCAAAGGAACAACTTTCCGAGGGCGGCTCCTCCATAAGGGCGGAGGAGCGTCACACACCCCTGACCCGGCTAGCAGCAACCACTTGAAATCCTTTCACAAGGAAGGGATAGTAAACTGTTTATTATACCTTCTTTGTGAAAGGGGCGGGCATTTAGGGTGACAAGCAGAGGGGAGTGGTGCAATGTGTACTCCCTTCAGAGCGCATGTGTGTTTAGCTCGCCGTCTCAGGGCGGACAAACACACATGCGCACAGGACAATCTCCAGCCCAGCAACACAGTTGCTGGCCTGGAGAGAGCCTGCACAGGCTCCCAGTGTGTCTGGGAGCGCCATGGCTGGGCGCTCCCAGCCAATCCTGATGCTGCTCTGAGCAGCGAGCCTGTGCCTGTGTGCAGCGACAGAAGAGCAGCATGGGAGCTGAAGTATGTTTTTTAAAATGTTATTATTTTTAATGCTAATTAATACCCCCCCCTGCGCGCGCCGCCCCGCACCGCCCCCAGGAAATCCCTGCGAGCTGCGACTGCAACTTTCACCCACAAAGCACGGCAAAGATTCACTGCCTTTGCCTCTGTAACGTTTTCCACACCAGTGCTTAATTTGAGCCTGTGGTTCCCGTGCGAAGCACCGGCACTTAATTATCGGCACTGGGACTAGTAATAGTCCCCACATGATGGCTTTCTAATTTTGGAATTGGCACAAAAACAGTTGTTTAATACTTTTCTATATATTAAAAAAATGACTAAGCACCAGCTGCCCAAGCCTTTCTTATAGTTTTGGGCAGCCTGGAATAGTCTGAAATGTCACACTTGCTGGAGTGTCATGGTTAGTAGTCGTGGTGGTACGGTTATTGGCAGCGCTGACAGGAGCAATGGGTGGTGCAAGCTGCAGTGGCCTCCTGACAAGGCCCCAGGCACTTCTATTTGTACAAATTAAACACTGCTGTACACGAGGCTGCGATAATATGCTTTTTTTTTCTGCCCACACACTTCTTGCAATCAAAGGCCCCACACGTCTTGCCATCGAAGGGTGGGTGTCCTGCGCTTGGAAATGGTAGTACAGGTGGAGAGGAAGGTATAGTTGGGACATGAGCATGGGTCATGGGTGGAAGCTGGCAGTGGTGCTGGAAGAATTTTCGCAGTGGGGGTGCTGCCATCAATGTTATATCACTGAAGTCATAAGTATTGTGAAAAAGCCAAGCATCACATAGTGAACAAGTACAGCAAATGAGCCACGTTCATTCAGCTGGAGAGTTGCAGGGGTAGGGTATGTAGAAAGTGGTGTATTTTGGAGAACACTGGCACAAATAGTTTACTAAAGCATGGCATACAAGTGCACAGTCATTTACAGACAGCTCATTTTCCACTGAAATGGACACAAAATACCCACTGACATGCAGTTTTACTGATATAACTATATAGCGCACAAATAATGTGTGGGAATCTGGTTTCAGCAATTAATCATTTCCACATCACCAAGTACAATGACTTAATTAAAATCCTATTAACATCTTGGTTTCCATCACACTTCAGAATTACAAAAAATGTGCTTCATTTTTGCTTTCCCAACTGCTGATATATTTTGAAATATGTGTACCGTTCATTTACAGGAATTTAAATGCTGTTAGGTGTTAGAAAAAAATTACCTAAAGCCTTTTCATTCACACTTCTTGTACACAGCAAGATTGTTAGTCAGGTCATTGTACAAAATCCTTTAATTTTGAAAAAATGTTAACACCAATCTCCATATTAAAAGTATAAGTAGCAGTTGTCTGAATACATAGCCTGACGTTTGACCTTTGTCTTTGAACTCACAGCAAATGTAAAAAATGTAAAGGCATCTTTATTGCTGGTTCACCTTCTGGACTCCATGGTTAGTGCTACAGCACCCCATGCACCCTGCTGCCAGTGCTTATGGAAGCTGGGGCACTGAGAGCTACCTGAAGCCAGAGGAGCATTGCAGGGAGAAGGAAGCAGACAAAATGAACTTTTGCTTGACAAGAGTGCTAAGTGACCCTGGAGCTGGAGTCCCTGTGTGGGGTGGTTCTAAGGGTGTAGTTTCTATTGGTGTAGCAAGTGCAGTGGCACCAGGACCCAGACCTGAAAGGCCCACCAAATCCTTATTATTTCTGTATTTTATCATTTAAACAGCAACCAGTGTGCCTATTTCCTTCCCTTCACTAGTGCCAATGATACACTAATGTGACAAATCTTGCTGGAAACTGCTACGCTTGGCAGCTCTCCACCTGATGCTTCAGATGTGAACAGTTACCTGCTGTTGCTAAAAGCTGCTAAATAGGTCCTTCTCAGTAAGTTTCGCACCCTATGAATTTTAATAAATAGCTGCAAGTGACCCGACTTCGCACACTACAGTCCCTGTGTGTAGTGAGTGATACCTTTATTGGGCATTCAATGACCACCACCCAAAGAGACATTTTTAAAACAAAAAAAATGTCATTTACAAGAATTCTAGTACATGTTGCTATGATAGGTGCACAGCAATGTGTACAAAAGTACAATTAATAAAAATGCCAACATCCTCATTGCATATTTGCAGACATTGTAAACAGTATTTTATTGGTAGCACTCAGCTACCATTCAAATATTATTTTAAAATGTTTTCTATTTTCTCCTTTTTTAGCAAATTCTTCGTATTATTATTTTACTATTCAACATCCAGTTTATTTCTGTTGTGATTAATATTAATTAAAACAATCACATGGATAATTTTAGGGAGACAGGCTCTGTTACACCTGGCATCCTTGGCGTGGTCTCCCATCTCTTTTTTTTGCCTCTGCTGCCCATGTTTTGACTGTGTGATGGGCTCTGTTTTTACTGTTTGTGGTATTCTGGGCACTTTACCACTGCTGATCTGTGCTGAAGTGCAAGTGCTCCCTGTGTAAATTGTATGTGTAATTGGCTTTTTCATGATTGGCATTTGTGATTTACTAGTAAGTCCCTAGTAAAGTGCACCAGAGGTGCCTAGGCCCTGTAGATCAAATGCTACTAGTGTGCCTGCAGCACTGATTGTGCCACCCACATGAGTAGCTCTGTAAAAATGGTTCAGACCTGCAACTGCAGTGTCTGTGTTTGCAGTTTTTAACCTGCCAATTCGACCTGATAAGTGTACCCACTTGCCAGGCCCAAACTTTCCCTTTTTCTACATATAAGGCACCCCTTCAGTAGGCCCGAGGTAGCCCTATGGGCAGGATGCATTGTATGTTAAACGTGGGACATGTACTGGTGTGTTTTACATGTCCTAACAGTGAAATACTGCCTAATTTGTTTTTCACTGTTGCAAGGCCTATCTCTCTCATAGCCTTTAAATATCTCATGCCTTTAACTTTAAATATCCTTACAGTACATTTTCCCTTTGAGAGCAGACAGAGATGTTGAAGTTGGGGTCTCTCAACTCACAATTTAGAAATACATCTTTTAGTGAAGGTGTTTTTCAGATTGTTAGTTTGAAAATGCCACTTTTAGAAAGTTGGCATTCTCTTGCTTAAACCATTTGGTGACTCTGCCTGTGTGTGTATTCCCTGTCTGGGTCAGACTGACAGTTGGGCTGTTTGTGAATCCCCTCTAGACAGTGACACAAGGGAGCTGGGGAGTAGCCTGCATATCCTGATGAGAAATCCGAGCTAGAGTGGAGGGAAGAGTGGTCACTTACACCTGAATGGGCTGTGCCTGCCCACACACAGTGCAGTCTCCAACCCCCTGGTATGTGTCTGGGGCCAGGCCTGGGCAAGGCAGACTCTTGTGAACAACAGAGACTTTCCTTTCAAGTTTGCCTACTTCAAAGGCAGAAAAGGGTATAAGTAGTGGACCCAAAACCCCAGATTTTTAGATCGCTTCTGGATTCAAGAGGAACCTCTGCCAAGGAGAAGACCTGAAGTGCTGAGGTAGAGTGCTGCCCCTGCCTGTGACTGTGCTTTGTTAGGCAATCCTGCAGTTGCTGCTTTTGCCAGTGAAAGGGGACAAAGACTCGACTTTGCGGTATATTCCTGCTTGAGAAGAACCTCCAAGGGCTTGGATTGAGCTTGCCTCCTGTTTTGAAGCCTCAGGGCCACCAAATACTTCCTTTACCAGCACCTGGACTCTTTGGTGAGACTCCTCCCTGCCCTGCCAAGTGGTGCCCCATTCAGTCCCTGGGCCCTTGAATGGTGAAGCTGGTAGAAGAAGGACAGAAATCTATGCACAGGAAGCCGTGAAGGAAAATTTAGATGCACCACCTGCAACGTGACTGAAAAACGATGCGCAGCCCGCTTTGTGGCTGAAATCGATGCCCCACCTGCATAGCAGCTGGGAGATCGATGCATCGCGGCTGGAGAAACAACGCAAACACCCGCTTGCGGCTGCTGATAACGATGCACAAACCCCATGCAGCGAGGTTTTCCAACACCATGTGACCAGATTTCTCACGCATCGTTGCTGGGTGTCAAAGTCATTGTGACCCTGCACAGTTCTGAGGTGCCCTGACTGGAAATCGACGCATTGCTCTCTTGCAAGAGAGGAAAATGACGCAGCACCTACCCGACCAGAGAAGAAACAGCGTACTGCCTCACTTGCGAGTAAGAAATCAACGGATTTTTACTTTGAAAATTCATATCTTGACTTGTGTATGTTTGATTTTTGTCGTTTTGGTCTTGTTTGATTTAGATAAATACTACCTATTTTCCTAAACTGGTGTGGTGTCCATTTTGTAGTGTTTTCACTGTATTACTGTGTGTTTGGTACAAATACTTTACACGTTGCCTTTGAGATACGCCTGACTGCTTGTGCCAAACTACCAAGGGGGTGAGCAGGGATTATCTAAGTGTGTATCTCTATTGCCCTGACTAGAGTGAGGCTCCCCGCATGGACAGAGTGAAAACTGACTGCCAACCAGAAACCCCATTTCTACCAGGCTCTTTTCCCTTCCACTATTCTTCCCCAGGATGTGAATACTCCTAAGACCATTGAGATGTTCAGGTTTGTTGTGTAGTAGGCATCAGTCCTTTTTAGTGGTTATATGACTTTTCAATGCACCAAAGTCACCAATGTACGCTCTGGACCTGCTCCAAATTGTGTCCTACAGTGAAAATCAGTGTCCTGTTCGCTCATGTTCCCCACAACCTCGGTGAGTGCCTTTTATAATTCTATGTGTAGGTATGAGTTACTCTTGACATACTCCTTACTTACTAATTTTTTCCAGAACCCTGCACACACTGACCCCAGCACTCACAGCGCAGGGTTGCTAATTAAAGGGACAGCTGCATTTATTTAGTACAATTGTCTTTATTTTGCAACTATCAAATCAGTCCTATAGTAAATATATCTTCGTTCTTAGCACAGTTCAGCGGTTTCTATGTTCTTTCTTTTTTTGTAATCTCCTTTTATTTTGCAGGGGTCAGCTATTCTGGATTGTCCCAAGCAGCAAATCCTTGATGCCTACCATATACAAACCCCAGTTAAGAATACACCTTTTCTGGTTTAAACAAAAGATTAAGCACAAATTGAAACTGAAATGAGCAGTACCGATTGCCATGCCAAGAGACTGTTTGCTCAGCATGTTTTAACATAAATGCTTACCATTAAATATTTTTTCTCTGCGGCATGTTTGTTTATATAAGATGGCTATCAGTTAATGACTTCTGTCAGAGCTGTCTCTCATATTGTATGAGATGTAATCTCATTCTGAATGTAATAAATAGGTGCCATGAGTGCGGTCTTTTATGGTATACAAGATGTCCTCTCATGTTAAATATGTTGTGAGAGATGTCTCTTTGGTTTGACATTGCATATCATGCAGGACATATAGGGCCTCATTACGACCCTGGAGGCCAGCGGTAAGCTGGCGGTAAAACTGCCAACAGGCTGGTGGTGTTCTGCCAGCTATTATGACCATGGCGCAATAGCCACGGCCATATCGCCGGCCCCTCCACTATACCGCCAGGCTTTCGACCTGGCGGTCATAATCCCCAGGGCAGCGGATTATGAGTCCCCGACCGCCAGCCTGGCCACGGCGGTAAACACCACCATGGAAAGGCTGGCGGTAAGGGGGATTTGGGGTGCCCCCGGGGGGCCCTGCACTGCCCATGCAGGGCCGCCAGGCATAGCCCCATCGCACATTTCACTGCCCGAATTTCAGGCAGTGAAATGCGCGATAGGTGCTACTGCTCCTGCTGCACATCAGCATTGCCGCCTGCTCTATTACGAGCCGGCAGCAATGTTGATGTGACTTTTCCGCCGGGCCAGCGGACGGTAACACTTACCGTCTGCTGGCCCAGTGGAAAAGTCAAAATAGGGAGCCAGAAATACCACCAGCACCCTGCGGTATTCTGGCGCCCGCTGCCTCGGTTGTAATGAGGGCCATAATGTCTCTTTTTGGTGTAAATGATGCAATTTCTTCCTGGTTGTACATCAAAGTTCACTGTGTATCGTGTATTTTATGGTGTAAGAGATGCCATCACTTCTTGAGATTGCATTGAAGTTCACTGTATTTGAGATCTGTTATTGTGTAAGAGATGCCACTCACTCCAGTTGGTAAATTAAAGTTCACAGCGGGAGATTTATTAATTTAGGAGCTGATTATGGCTGCCGCTGATAATTCTGACACCTGGGCAAACTCAAGTTTGCCCCGGGGTCAGAATTACGAGCTGTGCATACTTTATCACACCCAGTAATTACTAAGGTCTATAAAGACCAAATCCGCGACTAATTTCCAGAGGTCAAATCTTCCAGACTTAAACTGGGGAAACAGCCCCTTAATAACCAGGGCCTGCAAAGTTTGCAGCAGTAATCACTACAATACACATTATTCCACATCAGAGTGAAAAAACTTGAAATAGCTGATATTTATCGAACACAATAAATTCAGAGCCACGAAGTGTCAGATTTTGTTAGGGGCGGTAAGTACTGACTACCCCTCCGGCGGCACTCAGAACCAAGACCTTATTGTCATACAGCATAATGTGCAACCATCTGTGTTCAAAGTGAGGTACAGGGTATAGCAAAATTAAAAGTCATTCATATGTTGAATTTGGAAGCAATTTGTAGCCGGTTTTCAATCAGCACGGCTACAGATTCCTCCGACTGGCGCTGTTCGCGCGCGTCGGAGGAATGCGTCTACCGTCCCCATGGCGACCAGGGGGCGGATACCGACGCCATGAACCCGGATTTCCGGGTTCCAGCAAGAGAAAAGCGAGAGGACGGACTCCGGAGGGGCGCGCAGCAGGAAGAGACGAAGGATGCGACACGGAGAGCCGAAGAAGAGGAGAACGCCGGTGTGCAAAACGGAGAAGGCACGGCTGGGAACTCCGATGTTCCCAGCCCGGAGACAGACCCAACGAAGGAAATCAGCCAGGAGGAGACGGGCATTCACCGCCACATCCCAGGAGGAACGTGGCTAAACAAGGTACGGTCCTTGTTCACAGGGCAGAACAGGAATACTGCAAAAAGGGGCGGAGGGGAGGAGAGTGAGCACGGAGGGGAAGGGCTTGGGAGGGGAACAGCTGAGAGGGTAGCCAGAATAACGGAGAAGGGCAGAAATACATGCTCGATCGGAATTACAGTATTGAGAAGTGTGAATAAATAAGAACCTACCTGGGAGCACCGAGGGTGTCCAAGTGATGTGCACCTGTTTCCATCTACTTTCACACACACACAACTGGATCTCTCTCTCTCTCTCTCTCTCTCTCGTCCTCTCTTCCAGTCTCAGTCATAGGATAAAGGTTCTCCTATACCCTGACTTACCTTCCCTTTTCGTTCCTTTCTTTCCGGTACACTTGGGTGTCCACCGGGAATCGGCGCCAGTCAGGAAAGGGACCCAGGAGGAACAACCAGAGAGACATCAAAGAAGAGTAACATACAGAGAAACCAATTTGATTTTTGCACGAATTCGTAAATAAATTCTCACTTACCCCTACTTAAGTCTCCGGGTCCTTCATATTACCTAACCCACCCCATAACACAATTTATGCACGTTTATCATTATTATAGAAAGTAGTAGATGATAAAAACAAGCATTAGCAAAGCTAATAGGTCCAGGTTTAATGCACTAATGCATGCAACGTTAGCACGTTAGAGTAAGACACACAGGAGGAAGTCATCAGGGGTGGACAGGGAGGGTTATAATAGTAAAATAGTCCCTCATGCGGTTCAATGCAAGCACTCGATTGCAGACAGAAGGATGCCCTCAAACAGCAAATAGCATTAGGTGAAAGATGAATACTTCCCTGGGCTGAGTTGAGAGATGATTGACAAAGTATCTAGACAATGGCTAAAGGAAAATAGTCAAAGAATACCAATGGCTGAAAGGGGCAGACCCAAAGCCCACTGTATGTATATTGCTAGCACTCAGTCTGTTTGACAGCTGTTCTGTCAAAAACATACCTAACACAGCTATTACATACAAGAAAATATGGAGGTCCCTGGTAGACAAGGAACAAGAATATTTAAACAATTACGTGCATTAGAATTTGAAGATACATGTATAATTACAGTAGAAAGTCAAATTTAAAAAAGTAATAATTAGTACAAGGAAACCATGCAGGTGGTGACAGGAAGGAGGGGAGTGCGATAGAAGAGGCGAAACAGGAAAGATGGAAAATTGCAGTCAAATCAGAGGGTTCCATGGGAACCAGGTCTTTAGTAGGGCCATTCCTCACACATCAAGGGAGAGCATCCCAGATTCTTCTTGAAAAGAGGGGTGGCGAGAGGTCTGCTGTTATTGCATCACAGATTACATGAACGTCCAGAGCGATAGCTTTTGAGTGAGCTATCTGGGAATGACGAGGCATAAGACTTGTAACCAGTGGTGGCTGGTGACATTTGAAAGTGGTGGGGCGTAAAGGTTTGTGACGAGTGACTTGTCGCAAGCGACCATAGCGAACAAGCCCGACTTTCACAAGCGGGATTCAGGGGGGTTCTTCCCCGTGAAAATTTTGAAAAAAGCGTAGGCAAATAGTGCATTTTTAAGTAAATTTGAGAACGCAAGATGGTCAATAAGGCAATTGTGAAAGTGTAGTTATGGCATCAATAGAGAGATTTCATATGATAATGATGTAGGTAGCTACTTATTCACTAGAACCACAGAAGTTCATAACCGGCTTTGAGATAACAATGCTGAGTACCATACAGATTTCCTTATTTATTGTTATATCTTTACAAGTGACATATACTGAGGAAATACAAGTTATTGTGATTTGTTGGACTGGACACAATGAGACAGCAAGGAATAAACATTGAAAGGCAGTATGGCACTCTACAAGGCACTGTACGTCTCATTAAGTGGGCTAAAGAAATATGATCACATCACCCCAATCCTGATAATGAAACTGCATCAGCTCCTATCGCTGGTCTACTATTTCATCAAAAGCATCTGCATCGTTTACAAACATTGCAAATGATGCAGCTGTTAGTTGTGAAGTAGTGGTGGTGGCCCAGCAAAGCCATCATGACCTGCTGCAGCACCCCTCTTATCTTGCAGTTGACAGGCAGAAAACGTTATAAAAAAATAAAGAGGTCTTTTGGATCAGATAGCAATTGAAATGAAGGCTTTATGAACCTACACAACTTATTAAGAGTGGTGATGCTAAAACATAAAACGAAGGACTCAGCAATGTCTCAAATGCTCAGTATTGAGTTTCAGAGCGACCATATGGTAAACATTAGAGAGATTGAAGTCAGGCACACACCAGTGATTTCAGTGACTGATATGTGTACAGTAGATGAGGAACAAGTGAGCAGGTCACAAACCACCAGCATTCAAGGGATGTTAGGATTAACAAGACATATTGTTTACTTTTTGTATACAAAATCAGCACATCTCTCTTTAATAGCTGCAAATTTCTCAATGCTTGAATATTTAAGTCTGGAATTCTCTTAACAAGGTCTCTCTCTCTATCCAGAGCATTGCTAAAGTGTTCAGTCCCTGATTTATACTTTTTGACTCAAACCTGCGCCAGAACGTGAAACTATGAATTATTGGCATTAGGCCAATGCCCATAGGCCAGTTATACTCAAAGTACAGCCAGGGGGGCCACATGCTTTCCTCCTGACCTTTACATGTGGCACCAAGGTCAAGAGCAGCACTGGGCTGCTGTTTACTGGACTCAGCACAAACATTAAAATGATGTTAAATAAACAGACAAGCATTTGTTCAAAGGTTAATGGAACTTAAAGAAAGGAAGTAAGGAAGGTATCCTGCACCACTTAGCTTTAGGAACACCTTCATTTTTAAAGACATCTTGCAGCAAATGTAAAAAAGTATGATAAAGTCTGTTCAAAATTCAAATAGTGCATTTCACTGACATGCAGAACCATTTCACCTTATTACATCAGATTAAATCAGTGCATTACACTCTTGCAACAATGACAATAGTATACTAAGAGGCAAGTCTGTTATGTGCACTCCTTGGGTGGCCTGGATTTCTATCATACATGAACAACATTAAAGTTTATTAAATCAAAACGCAGGAGAAGGATTTGTGCAGCACACATCCTGAAGTCATGTATTTCAAGGTCTTCATGAGAGATAATGAAGAAAAAGGAGGGAAAGTAAAAGAAAAAAATGCCTAGGGTCACACAATTTGATTAAGTGGAGAAGCTGTGATTAATCCCAAATTTTTGGTTTCACATTGTGCAACTCACGCACTACATGTATATGCCTCACTTCCCTAACATCCACTTTACAACCAACCCTTCCCTAACCACCACCACCAGCCTGCTGGTATCAATGCGGCCGTTGGTCACATCACAGACCACATTGTGTGGCCCCTGGAAAAAATGTTTGCGAGTACCCATCATGCTACAGGCTCATTTTCACATATGAGTGGTCGCCAAGCATGCTGCAGATGGCACCAGATATAAATTGATGAGGGATTGTGACGTTTACTTCCAAAAACGCACATGCCTACTTCAGGCTGGAACAACGAAACCTCCATTTATGAACCAGGCCAGTAAATAATGCCGCAAGGGGTAGAGCTGGTAATAGCAGTTATTTCTTGCACATTTAGATGCCACATAATTGGGGAATAATCAGAATCCTGTCACCATTTTCAGATCTGACACCTTTACCTTCATTTCCCAGGGTTCCTCACTGCACCACCTTCTCCCCAAAGTGATCGGGTGCAGTTACCACTTCACCTCTTATTTGAAAGTGAGCAGAAATGGTGCAGAGTGGTAAAACACAGATATTATATTCCATTCTTCACTATTAAGAATGGAATGCCAGTGTATAAATCCATACTACAGATCTTTATTGTACAGTGGAAGTTGATGTCATTTGGGGGCTGCAGAGGAGACCTCAGTTTAATAACCTATTGAAGTCCGCGGCCTTCTATCATCTTAGTAAACTTGTAAACAATTCAGTACAAATCATGCGTGAAGCCATGAAAAATGTTTCTCCTTGCTGTGCTGTGTAAAGTGCGAGGGTTTGTGAAGCAGAAAGACAAAAAAACAACAGGTCTTTACTTCTAAAAAGCAGGCGCTGACTGAGGCGGGTCCCTATCGGGCTGTTTGTCCTCACCCTAAGGATGAAAAAAAATCTTAACTCTGCAGCAATGTCACCCTGTGCTGCCTTTGATCTAACTCCAAATAGACCAGTTTTAGTTCTTTTACAGTCTCATCATTTCAGAACGGAAGCAGAAAGCCATGTTATGCAGCTAACAGCCATTGACAAATCCAATAGTCCTGGCCTGTTGTAGGTGCGTAATGTTACTGTATTATATAGCTGGATGAAATGACAAAAATAAGCAGCAAAATACCAGTTGGGCGGAACACTACGCTAAACACAGATTTTTAACTTATGTGTTTTTAAGCCAGGCCCTTAATTACAATCACTCCCTTTAGAGAGACCCCGCTCAGAGTTTCATCCCACTTAAAACCCTGACTGTAACCGTCTCTTTGAAGTTACATCAAAGCCATGAGGGATGTTACTTCTGCCAAGTTAGTTAAAAAAAAAAATTCACCATAAGGGTGAGGGAAAAAATAGCCAGAAAGGGACCATCCGGCACATGCTTTTCAGAACTGCCGGTGTTGTCTGAGCACCGGCAGGGCCCGGCCCACTTAAAGCCCTGGTTCTGCCGGATATTCTTAAAAAACGATTCGACATGGAAAGAGAGATACAGCAAGAAACGAGCAAGCCTACCCGGTGGGGGGAGGGAGGGGATCACATGGACGCAATAACCTTCTTCATGCAGTCAGCTTCAAAGGTTGTAGTCTCCGAACAAACATATTTAAATTTGTTTTCTGTACAGGACTACCATGATTTACATGGTTGCGTACATTGAGGCAGCCTGACCCTCAAACCCCAACCTTTCACAATTCATCACAGGAAGGGGTGGGGCCAGCAAAGCTTGTGTCCCCCCCCCCCCGTTGCGAGTTAAGAAAGGGTGGGGTGGCCTAAACTGCAGTGCTTGATTAGCGTGAAGCCTGTGGTGCTGCAGGGCTTCAAGACGAAGCGCCCAAAACAAACATCACAACTCTGTCTTCAGGGGCTGGAGCTCAGCACACAAGGCTATGACTTTGCCTGGCAGGTGACATCACAGGCCTCAGGGCTGTGTGAACTCCGGCCCGGCAAATGCATTAACAAGGAAGATTGCTATACACGCAAAACAAAGTTCAAACAGTCAGTGTTCACAGGGAACACGGAGAGAGTGTGTTGCATCATGTAGCGCATATGTGTTTGTAGCTTTAGTTGTTAATTTGTTTAGACACATTAAAAAACATATAAAGAAACAAATGTTATTCTTGTTGGAAAAAATTAAGGGGGCGGAGCCCCGACGCCCATGAAAGGAAACCGCCCCTGTTGTAACGGGGGCATTCCTTTTTTTTTTTCCGCCTTGCAGCATTCTGCATGACACAGTGGGTCAGTCCAATTTACACACCGGATCAAATAAATTTGAAAGACACACAGACTGTGCACATTGTTCCCACCTTCCAAAAAATAGCTACTGTCTCTTCAGTGACAAAGCTGACTCCGATCGTGCTTTATTGTATTTAATTTTTATATCAGCTTTAAATTTGGGCTATTTATTTTGCATGCACTATGGATGTCCAGTTAGACGATTGATTGTCCACCTCCTTTAAATATAGTTTATATGTGACACCGTAACGTTGCAGTTACCTGCAGTTTGAGGGCTTGGTTTCCTGGTGACTTGTTCTTGTCTCTTGCACAAATAATATTAAAATGCAGGGCACAACTAAATGGTTTGTCATTGAAAAAAAATCACTAATACAGCAGCCACCTTAGTGAATGTTGTTTTTTTTTTAGATGTTAATGCAGGCATATAGGAGCCTCATTTAAGTGGCTGCATATATGTTTTTTTTTATTTTTTTTATGTATCTTGTGGAATATGTTTGCATTACAAAAGTCCCATTCAACCAGTAAAGGGCAGACCTATTAGATTCACCTTGTTTTGATCCTGTCATGTCCCACGGGGCCAAAAAACACATCACTCACACTGGCCCTTTTAATCTGAGCTATCTGAGCCATCTGCCAGTGCCAGACATTCCAGTCCAAAACAGCCTCTTCCATACCCCTTCTTCCCCCACTCGTTCTTCATAGCCTTCCAAGCCTCTGCCTGTTTGCTGGCTACTCCGTAAACCCTGAATATTATACTAGTCTCCACGCTTAATGTAAACAGCCATTCAACACACAACAATTTGATCTGATTCCGTCACGCGACGCAGCGTAAATGCCTCCAGGATAACCATGGCAACGGTTCTCATTTAAACAGTGTCAGAGCTGAGCACGCCTGATACTGACTCAGCGTGTGCAGACATTGCCTTGTTGATGATGGTGCTCCGATAGTGCTCGGCCACTGAGGAGAAGTTTGGGCACTTTGACAAATGACTTAAGGCAAAAACTTACTGGCCTATAGCTGACTCCTGACATGGAAATGCCTGCGCCCTCGCCCTCTCTGCCTTTTCAGACGCAGTGGCCTCCTGAACACCATTGGCAAAGCCACAAGGTCTCGCCTTTTGGAACATTTGTCTTTGCCAAGGGGTTTTAGCCATGCCGTGAAGCATGGCTAAAAAATAAACTCCAAAAAAGGGTGCTATAATGTAGCCACAGAGACTGTGTCATTTGTGTACGTGTGTGCACCACATATTACGCCTTTACAACATATGCACACACATACAAAATGTGTTTTTTTTTTTATTACTGATGCAAATTGAGTTGATGAATATATGAAAAGATAGTGCCAAAGAGTTTTCTTAAAGTGGGTGGAGCAACAAGGACAGTGGGGGTGTAAGTAACACAGAGAATGAAGTCAGATGCAACATGAGGAGGGCAGACGAAGTACACACCATGGGGCAGGGAGAGCAACATGGAGCGAAGGGAAGCGGAAGCATATGGGTAGGAGAGAGTTCAACGCGGAACACGGAGAAGCAGACACGTGGAAAAGCAATGCGGGGGAAGAAGCACAAGAATAAGCACAACACGGAGGGGCGTGGCGGAGAAGCCCCTCGGCGAGAGTAATATGGAGCGCGGTGGAAGGGTGGAGTGTACCTGAGGGAGACAGGTGGAAAACCAATAAACTCTCATGGAATGCGTAATCACAAAACAGAGTCTGACAAGTCAGCAGTGGGAGGGCATAAGTGTTGAATCCATGCTCCGGTGGGAGGGCAAACTCAAGAAGAGGAAGGAAAGCCCAGACAACCAGTCAATGCAGGACTGACTATGTTTGCGGGTTGTTTTGGTAAAAGTATATGAGAACACTACATTTTCTTATCCTCACTGCACAGGAATTCAAATTGTCAAGGCAATCTATTATGAATTTTATGATAATGTGAATCTTCCCATCCAGCACTCACCCTAGGTTTTACAGCAAAATCCTACCATAAAGTACATTCACTCCATAGAAAGCTATAGACAGCATGACTTCGCTTAACTGGGTACCCAGATGCATGGTATCAGACAAAACCAAGTTACTCTAAAGTACAACTTTCCATAAAAACAACAATCAGGTAATGAATTGAAAATGTTTGTTAACAGGAACTGAGAGCCATGATTAGTGAAAAGTGGTGGTGGTTAGTGCATGGGAGGTTACAGTGGTGGTGTGGGTGACATCAGTGAGGGTGGTAGTGAGAGTGGTTGTTACAGTGGTAGTGGTTAGGGTGGTGGTGGTTTGGGTGGGTTGTTAGTTAAGGTGGTGGTGGTGAAGGTGGGGTGGTTATGTTGATTGTTAGATTGGTGGCGGTGGTTAAGGTGGTTGTGGTTAGAGGGGATGGTTAAGATGGTAGTGGTTAGGATCAGGTGGTGGTGACAGCTAGGGTGGTGTTTAACCACAACCCTCGTCAACCTAACTTAGAGTGGTGCTTAGGGTAGTGGTTGGGGGGGTTGTGGTTAGGGTCAGGTGGTGATGATGGTTAGGGTGATGGTGTGGTTAGGGTAGAGTGATGGTGTTTAGGGTGGTGGTAGTTGTTTTTTATTGTGGTGTTGATGACTAGTGTGGTGGTTAGAGTGGTGGTGGTGGTAGGATGGTTATGATGACTAGGGTGGCGGTGGTGGTTATAGGGTGTTAGGGAAGTGGTTTGGGTGGTGGTGGTTAGGTTGGTGGTTAGGGTGGTTGTGGTTAGCCTGGTGGTGGTTAGGTAATAGTTAGGTGGAGATGATTAGGGTGGTGGTAAGGGTAGGGAGTTGGGTAGGGTAGGTTGGTTATGGTGGTTAGAGGAGAGTTGTGGTGCATAGGGTATTGTGTGGTAGTTTGAATGGTGGTAGGCAGGGAAGTGGTAGAGGGGTGGTAGGGGTGGGGTGGTAGGGTACTGGTAGGATGGTGTTGGTAGAGTTGTGGTTTGTGGTTTGATAGTGGTAGGGTGGTGAGGGTGTTGGTGGTGGTTAGGGTAGAGTTGTGATGTTTATGGTAGTCATGGTTAGGGCATTGGTGGTAGTTAAGGTACAGCGGTGGTGGTTAGGGTGATAGTTGTGGTAGGGTGGTGATGGTTAGGGTGATGATGATGGTTACCAGGTGGGAGTGCCAGGGTGGTGGTTGGGTGGTGGTGTGGATGGTGGTATACTGGTGATGGTGCTAGTGGTTAGGGTGGTGATAGTTATGTGCTGGTGGTAGGGTAGTGGTGGTGGTAGGGGGAGGGTGGTGAAGGTGGTGGTTAGGGTAGAGGGTGGGTTAGGGTAGGGTGGTTGTGTTGGTTAGGTTAGGTCTGTCATTCTTAGGGTAGGGTAGTAGTTAGGGTAGGGTGGTGGTTGTGGTTATGATTGGGGTGGCGGTGTTAGCGGTTTTCCATATGCTTAGAACTGAAAAAAAGCAGTATGAAGTGTTACGGGGACCCAAAGTAAGCAGTGATTGAAGTGTCAGCATCCATACCCAGAGATGGCTGCCTCTGCCTAAGACAGTAACACATGCGGGGCTTCCACCCCTTGGAAAGTGTAAGCACAGATATGCCTTGTTCATTTAATAGTTTTACTACCTATCTAGCTGGGTTGTCTGAGGAGGTGCTGGTGGTTAGGATAGGGATGTGATGGCTAGTAGAGTGGTGGAGGTTAGGGTATGGTGGTTGTCGTTAAGGTCAGGTGGTGGTGGTGGTTAGAGTGGATTGTAGTGGTGGTGTTGGTGGTGGTTAGGGTAATTGTAGTTAGGGTGGTGGTTTTGGTGGTTGTGGTTAGGGTGCTAGTAGTTAGGGTGCTGGTGGTTGGGTAGTGGTGGTAGTAGGGTGAGGGTGGTGAAGGTGGTGGCGAGTTGGTTGGTGGTTAGGGTAGGGGTTTGGTTATGGTAGGATATTTGGGATGGTTAGGGTAGGGTGCTGGTGATTAGGGTGGTGGTGGTTAGGGTAGTGGTGTTATGGGTTTTCTACAGCACCTAGAAATTGAAAACGTATCGCTACAGGGAGCCATAGTTAGCAGTGAGTGAAGTGACAGTCACACCTGCAGGGCTTCCATCCCTTGGAAAATGCAAGCACATATGCACCTTGTTTATTTAATAGCTTTATTACCTAGCTGGGTTGTCTGAGGAGCCGGGGCCTCTGTGATGTGGTGATCCTATCAACTGTATTCCAAAGAGAGCATGTTAATGTCTGAGGGAGGGCTGTGAGGGCTGCTGTGCATGGCTAACCAGAGGCAACATAGGAGATTTAAAGTCAACTACTGCATACATTAAGGTGCATTTTTGCTGTATGCTGAAAAAAATATGCCGTGGGATAGCAGGCAGTCACAGTTGGCAGCTTTCTCACTGGCATCATTCTGTTTGCTGACAAAACAGTTGCTTAGCCCTAAAGACCCTTTGAGTAAGGTTATTTCTGTTGGTTACAGTAAACAACATGGAGACAGCAGAGAAGCACATGGGAAAGAAGAGAGCTATTACGGTGTGGGGAGGTGGAACAGAAGCACATGGGCAAAACAGTAATAGTGAAACTTGGGTGCACAGAAGCACACAGCGCTTGAGAGAACAGGGAACGCAGTGAAGAGAAAAGCATACAATGGAGACAACTGCAAAACACATGCACCCTCATGAAGCATTTAACAGAAACAAAAAAATAAGAGTTCCTGAAACGTGAGCACTCATGGAAGACTAGAAGGAGCCAATCAGAGATATGGTAAAAAGGCAATGCTCCGTGAGAAGGACAAAGACATGTTGAAGTGGCTAAAACAAAAAAAGCCTGTGAATAGAAAGCAAGCAAATGTGAGTGACAAAACATAAAGCCAATGTAAGTAATGGGTGAAATACATTCATAGGTCAGCTTTCATCATGTCCCCTCTCTGTTGTTGCAACCAGATAGCTGTGCTGTCTGGTAGGCTTTGACCTAAAAAATGCTATGGTTTCTTCATAGCTCAGACCACCACGACACCCATGCAGTGAGAATGTTGCAGTCTTGAACAGTTGAAAACTGTTCTAAAGTGCCCATAATCGTCCTGCTTGAGCCTAATATCCCACATGCTGATGCAATGAGATTCTACTGACAGCACATTTCAGTGTTTTAATTGACCCCATGAATACCCCTTGTGACGTTCATTCATGGAAAATCTTTTACAGAACTAGGAATGTGGAGCTAGGGTGTGCATATGGAGAATGATAGACTATGAGGGTGGAGCAGCTAAATATATATACAAGTGCCACACATGATGTGTAGAGTTTATCTGGTGCACAAGTATAAACTGGCATCAGCTGTTTTCATTGGTGGTGCTGTAAAACGTGTTTTTTTATTCACTGAAAAGCTTTTGCATTATTATGGTGTTTGACAGGGATAAGTATAGTTTTCATAGTGATTTTGAGAGTCTTCTATTTGTTGTGCCCTCTTAAAACAATTTAGTTGCATGGGATCCTTTATGTTTTCTGGGAAATTAAAATAAGGTCTGATTAAAAGTTTGAAAGGGGATCACTTTAAAACATTTCATCTTCCTTGAAAGCAAATAATCACATATAAATTACCAATATCAATAAACCAGATTATGACGTTGGTGGAGGGGATTACTCCGTCCCAAATGTGATGGACGATCCTGCCCGCTGTATTACAAGTCCCGCTGTATTACAAGTTCCACTGTATCCTATGGAACTTGTAACACTCAGATTTGGGACAGAGTAAAGGTTGTAATCTGGCCCCAACTTTATATGTTGTCTGTACACAGGTGGCATCTAGACAGATAGTGAGATGTGATAGTAAGTTAGTGGAAAACGTGTATGAAGTATACGTGTACACAAGTAGTACCCAATAAATTATTAACCTAGACATGTCCTTTCTTTGTAACAACCAAATTAACCAACTAAGAATTCGGTGTTGAAATGCATGCATCTGAATTTGTCTCCACACTAAACAGATCTACACCCTAGTATGCACTTTACACTTTGCCATGGCAATGCGAAACTACACAAAGCCCACCTGCTCAAGATAGCAGCTCTCTTATCATTTATTAATCACAACAAAAATGATTTTGCAAACAGAGCATTTTCGTGCCTGTAGGTGGGAAAATAAAGAACCAAAAACGAATGTGATATGCAGAGAAAAATGGAAATAGCCACACTCCAAACAAATCCAGCAGCTCTTTGCAATCTCTCTAAGCCCATATGGGAGCAAAACAGTGTATATTAAATATTTTATGAACCCATAAATAACTTTTTGCATATCCAAAGAATGTTGCTGAAAGGCATTCCAAAAAGAAACTGAAATCCCCATCCCCATGTTTACAAAACGTTCTCAAATGTGTCCATGTCAGACTTGAGTAGCTAATCCAGTCCTGCATTTCTCTTTGCATTCTAGTACTTATAGTCAACCATTCCTTTTACTTTTTCATACAGAAAATGCTACAAGTAACAGAGGTGGGTGGAATGTTTCATTCCAACTGCAGAATTCGCAGAATTTCGCGATTCTGCTTTGCTCTCATTATGCGGCGTTCCAGCCATATTCCATCAATCGCTGCATGGTGGAATTTTTTTCCTGCAAGGCTCTTGGAATGCGAGTTGGCAAGAGTGAGCGAGAGTTGGCTTCCACTAGCCCGATTTTCTAACGTGGGCGTTCACAAGCAGTTGCAGTCGGAGTAGATTTGCTGCTGAGTAGATTTCCTACTCAAGCTCCAGCAAAATCAATTCAAGTGACTGCGCGCCCTTGCGCACCACATGGTGCAGTTTGCACTGATTTTTCAGCGCTACTCGTGCTGCCGGTGCTATTTGCAGCGCAAGTAGCACTACATGCATATTTTACACCCATTGACGTAACTCCACGGAATCTTGCTGAGTTTGTATGTAACTCCACGAATTCTGCCCTCCCCTAGTAATACTATTCAATGGATGTCAAGGGCTGATTGAACTACTAACACATGAAACACGGTAACTTGCGAAGTGTTTGGCATCACCACATGACCACATACTACACATCAGCATGTGCCTACTCTTATGTATCATTCTGTTCATCCTGCTGCATGTCATCAGCGTGTTTAAAAAAAGAGATTAGCATTTTAAATGTATCTGCTTCAGTGCTTAATTTGAACCAGTGGTTTCCAGTGGTTGGCACCGGCACTTAATTGTCAACACTGGCACTTATGACAGCCTGTCACATGGTGGCACTGCTTGTCTAATTTAGAGAGCAGCTTCTCTTTATTAATTCAGTAAGCATTAAAAATGACTAAAACTGGCCACCCGAGCCATTATTATAGCTTTGGGGGTCTGGAATAATCAGAATTATGATACTTGTAGGAGTGCGATGGTTAGTAGAGGTGTTTCTTCTGTCATTGGCAGCACGGGCAGTGGCTGGTGCAAGCTCCATTGACTTCCTGTTGAGGGCCCTGGCACTTATTTTGTTGCAAATTAAGCAGTGATCTGTTTGTAAACAAAACAATTCTAAGACAAACGCTGCGTGTGGTAACAAGACAGTGAATTAGATTACAGACAGGATGTTTTACTTACACATTTTCATTACTGGCGATGCATAGCAAAACAACAGCAATACCTTACATAGCCTTTCCATATATATAGTAATAACAGTTCTTAAACGTTAGACATATTTACAGTTTAAAGCACATGGACGCTGCATGATTTGCCCAGAATAACACGTTTGGGAAAGTGACAAAGCCAAGAGTAGAAGCCAAAATTAAAAAACAAGATCCCAAGGTTAGCAACAAGATAAAACCTCACCCTCAGATCTTTCCTCTTATTGCACATCACACTTTGTCAACATTTCCATGCTGCTGCACTGTACAGTATGCCACCACTGCTTATCACCACTATACACAGACATTTGCCCCTATACCTCACATAGACCAGCACTCCCCTGATGGCCCACACCCACTGCACTCCCTGATGCTTACTTCTAGGAAGGTGCCCTCTTTCTTGCCATGGTTATTCCATTTTTTGCCTGTTATCAGTGTGTTTGACTGTGTTCACTGGGATCCTGCTTACCAGGACTCCAGTGATTATGCTCTCTCTTCTAAATTTGGTTGGTACTAACCTCTTCTTCCCACAATTGGCACACTGGCCCCCCATTGAAGTCCCTAGTGTATGGTACTTAGGTACCCAGGGCATTGGAGTTCCAGGGGATCCCTATGGGCTGCAGCAGTTATTCTGCCACCCATAGGGAGCCCATGCAAAGGGTTCTGCAGGCTTGCCATTGCAGCCTGCATGAAATGGGTTCATGCACACGTTTTCGCTACAGGTCACTCACTACACATGGTCCCTATAAGTCAACCTTATGGTAGGCCCTCTCTGCCCAGAAGGAAGGGTGCAGGTACCTGTGTGTGAGGGCACCCCTGCACTAGCAGAGGTGCCCCCACAAACTCCAGATCTATTTCCCTGGACTTTGTGAGTGAGGGGACGCCATTTTAATTGTGTACTAGACATAGGTCACTACCTTTGTCCAGCTACATAATGGTAACTCTGAACCTGGGCATGTTTGGTATCAAACATGTCAGAATCATACCCCAATACCGTTGCAAATATTGGAAGTATGATTCCATGCACTCTGGGGGCTCCTTAGAGGACCCCCAGCATTGCTACCACCAGTCTTGCAGGGTCTTCCGGGCAGCCCAGCTGCTGCCACTCCTCAGACAGGTTTCTGCTCTCCTCCTGCTTGATCTGATCAAGGCCAGGAAGACAGAACAAAGGGTTTCCTGTGGGAGAGGGAGGTAACACCCTTTCCCTTTGGAAATAGGTGCGACTGGCTTGGGAGGGGGTAACCTCCCCAAGCCACTGGTTTGGTTTGAAGGGCACATTTGGCGCCCTCTGTGCATAAACCAGTCCAGACCAGTTCAGGGACCCCTAGTCCCTGCTCTGGCTCAAAACTGGACAATGGAAAGGGGAGTGACCACTCCCCTGTTCATCACCTCCCCAGTGGTAGTGCCTAGAGCTCCTCCAGAGGGTCCCGGGTTTTGCAGTCTTGTTTCTAAGGTTGGCAGGGAAGTACGGGAGCATCTGAGTGGCCAGGCAGGTGATGCCAGTGCCCCCTCCTGATAGGTACTTACCTGATTAGGTGACCAATCTCCCTCAGGGCTATTTAGGGTCTCTCTCTTGGGTGGGTCCTCAGAGTTGGCTTGGCAAGATTCCAGCAGGACTCCTCTGCAACCTTCACTTTGACTTCTGGCTTCCAGAACCCTGAATGGAACTTCCAGGGCCCGACAAGCTGCTTCCAAGAAGAAAGGACTCTTCAGAAACATTGTTCCAGGGCTTCTGCCAGCTTTGCAACAATTTCCTCGCCGTGCATCCTAAGAAGACTGTAACTTTTCAGCCTGCAGAAGAAGAAGAAGAAGGAATCTTCCTTGGAGTGAAGGAGTCACTCCCCTGCAACGGCAGGCACCTACAACAAGCGACGACCGGCTGCGGGGATCCCCTCTTGTGGTGGGCTGCTTGGGTCCTGCATCATGGGTGGTAGTCCGGAGTAGTCCTCTTGGTCCTCTCTGCCAGCTGTCCAACTTTGGTGGAGGTAAGCATTTGCCTTCCCATGCAGGACAGTCCCCCGTGCACCACGTCTCTTGCAACTGCCAAGGCTTGTTTGCATCTCCTCCAAGGGATATTCAGGCGACCTGTAGCTCCAGCCCCCAGCACTCCATCCTGCAAAGTACAGCCTCCTGTGTGGTTCACCTGCGGCGTGCCCACCACATACCAGGCCAGCTTCCTACAATAGTACACTCTTATGTGTTGTGTTCCCATGAGGTATATCACCTTGTGCTCTACTGATACACATCACTTTATTCTCCACTTCATAGCAACACCCCCTACTGCACATATCTGTGGGGGCCCTGCTGTGCATATCCCTGCTGCACATCACAAAATGCATCCTGCTGCACATTACCTAACTCCATTTAATGCACACAACTCTGTGCCTCTGAATTGTCAGTTATCTAGTGGTCCCCTGATGCACAGCACATCAGTCCTCATGCACATCATCCAGTGTTGAGGTGCCCTTGCATGAGGAAGTTGCTGCTCAGAAGGAGAGGCAACGAAAGACACCCATAACCACATCAAGGAAGGATGTGCACCGCTCTGCGAGGAAGAAGCCCATGGATACCAACTTAGTGGTCCCCTGATGCACAGCACATCAGTCGTCATGCACATCATTCAGTGTTGAGGTGCCCTTGCATGAGGAAGTTGCTGCTCAGAAGGCGAGGCAACAAAAGACACCCATAACCGCATCAAGGAAGGATGTGCACCGCTCTGCGAGGATGAAGCCCATGGATACCAACTTAGTGGTCCCCTATTGCACAGCACATCAGTCCTCATGCACATCATCCAGTGTTGAGGTGCCCTTGCATGAGGAAGTTGCTGCTCAGAAGGAGAGGCAAGCGAAATACACCCACTGCCGCATCCAGGAAGGATGTGCACCGCTCTGCGAGGATGAAGCCCATGGATACCAAATTAACCCTGTGGTGTGAGTGTAACGATGTACTCCCTTGGACCAGGGTAGGGAAGAACATGTGTCCAGCTGAGTCTTGTTGCCAAACTAAAAGCCAAGAAACCACACCGTGCTTAAGAGGACCAGACAACACTCCACAGTGCCCACAAAGAAGAATCAATAGTATTGAAGGAGAACATCGACCAAGGGGCTTGCATCCAGGACTAAGTACCCACCAAGACCTTTAGCTTATTTTGGGTGGTGAGGTTTCTGTTGAGTCCCAGAAGAACCCAGGACAAAAGATCCATCTAGCCATGAGCACTGTGACTACAACAAATGCTGTTCAACTGGTGCTGACACTGCCTCTACTCACCTCGTGCCAGCATCAAAGTTGCTGATCAAACATAAGTTGTCGGGGATGGAGGAGGATCACTGTCCCTTACAATCCACGGGCCGTGCACCACATGGAGCTGTGTATCCCTCAAGCAGAAATCAGAAACGGGCTTAAACTACCAAAGAAAAACGACAGAAAAGGTAGTGTGCATGCCTGGGGAATCCAGGAGGGGGAAACAGGATCCCCACCAACTGAGGTGAACTAATGTATCGACATGCTGCCATGAAACTAATCAGAACTCCCCCAAAACCCTACAAATAACCCCTATAAGGGAAGCCTGAGGCTTGAGCTGTTGCCCAGAGAGTACCATAGGAGAAGGTCCCATGAGAGTAGCATGAGCTGTCTCACCAGTGGTTACTGAAGGGTAATAGTACTGCCCAGTTTACTTTGTTATATCTGGAACAGTATGTACAGTATCATGAACAAGCACTAAGTGCAGTGTTATGAACACACATTGGTTTACCATTGAATCATTAACTGGTACTCTTTGTTCTGAGCCTCTAACCCCACATCACGTCCCTGAGTAAGCCTTGGACTGCTCGACTTTGCTACCATGAGGTGCAGATACCAGAGTGGTGTACTTGCTGCTCAGTTCTGGGCGATATAGTAAGATTGAGATCCAAGACACCTGTGGTGAACAGTTCTGATTGCCAGAATCTGCGCCCAGTAACCCTGACTGTCCTGAGACCCTATTAATGGTTCCCACAGCAGATCACCCAAGGATCTCTGAGAATCATCTCCCAGAGTTCTCCTCAGACACATGCCTCAATGTTCACACAATACTCTGCCCTGTGATACCTTAGTGCACATCAACCTGTGCTCTCTAGTGTATATCACCCTGCACTCCAGTGCTGCATATCACCTTCCTCTGCTGCACATCACCCTTTACTTCCCTTCTGCACTTCACACTGTCCTACCTGCTGCTCATCACCCAGTGCTCCTCTGCTGCACATCACACTGTTCTGTCTTCTGCTGCCACCCAGTGCTGCTCTTCTGAACATTACCCTGTGCGTCCTGCTGCACTGACCACTGTGGTCCTTAGTGCATGTCACCCACAGCTCCCCTGCTGCACCTCTCCTGGTGATAACCAGCTGCACGTCACACCGTGCCACCTGCTGCACTTCACACTAGTCTACCTGCTGCACATCACCCAGTGCTCCTCTGCTGCACATCACCCAGTGCTCCTCTGCTGCACATCACCCCATGCCTCCTGCTGCACAGACCACTGTGCTCCCCAGTGCATGTCACCCGCAGCTCCCCTGCTGCACCTCTCCTGGTGATAACCAGCTGCACATCACACCGTGCCACCTGCTGCACATCACCCTGTGTGTCCTGCTGCACAGACCACTGTGCTCCCCAGTGCATGTCACCCAGCGCTCCCCTGCTGCACCTCTCCTGGTGATAGCCAGCTGCACGTCACCTGTGCCACCTGCTGCACATCACACTATTCTACCTGCTGCCATAACTCAATGCTCCTCTGCAAGACATCACACTTTGCGCCCTGCTGCATAGACCACTGTGCTCCCCAGAGCATGTCACCCACAGCTCCCCTGCTGCACCTCTCCTGATGATAGGCAGCTGCACATCACCCCATGCCACCTGCTGCACATCACCCAGTGCTCCTCTGCTGCACATCACCCTGTGTGTCCTGCTGCACAGACTACTGTGCTCCCCAGTGCATGTCACCCACAACTCCCCTGCTGCACCTCTCCCGGTGATAGCCAGCTGCACATCACCTCATGCCACCTGCTGCTCGTCACCGAGTGCTCCTCTGCTGCACATCACACTGTTCTGTCTTCTGCCACCACCCTGTGCTCCTCTTCTAAACATCACCCTGTGTGTCCTGCTGCACTGACCACTGTGGTCCTTAGTGCATGTCACCCACAGCTCCCCTGCTGCTCCTCTCCTGGTGATAACCAGCTGCACGTCACCTGTGCCACCTGCTGCACTGCACACTAGTCTACCTGCTGCCATCATCCAGTGCTCCTCTGCTGCACATCACCCAGTGCTTCTCTGCTGCACTTTCCAGTTCTGCACATAGCACTGTGCTCCCCAATATATACCACCCAAAGCTCCCCTACTGCACCTCTCCTGGTGATAACCAGCTGCACATCACCCCCTGCCGCCTACTGCACATCACGCTTTCTCACCCGCTGCACATCACGCTACCCTTCCTGATGGCATCACCCAGTACTCGTCTGCTGCACACTATCACCCTGTGCCATCTGTTGCACAGAACCCCCTGCTGCTTGCTGCACATTACGCTGCCCCCGCTGCACATCACCCAGTGCTTCTCTGCTGCACATTCCACTGCTGCACATCACCCTTTTCCTCCTGTTGCACATTACCCTGTGCTCCCTGCTGCAGAGTACCCTGCACCGTTGCTGCACATTACACTGCCTCCACTGCTGCACATCACCCAGTGCTTCTCTGCTGGACAATTGTTTGCTGCACATCACACCGTGCCTCCTTCTGCACATTCCACTGCTGCCCAGGCTCCTGCTCATCTCCAGGGCCTCCTGCTGCACATGACACCGTGCCTCCTTCTGCACATTCCACTGCTGCCCAGGCTCCTGCTCATCTCCAGGGCCTCCTGCTGCACATGACACCATGCCTCCTGCCGCACATCACACCATGCCTCCTTCTGCACATTCCACTGCTGCCCATGCTCCTGCTCGTCTCCAGGGCCTCCTGCTGCACATCATCTTATAGTTACTGATGCACATCACACCATGCCTCCTGCTGCATATTACCCTGCTGTTCATGCTCCTGTTCATCTCCAGGGCCTCCTGCTGCACATCACACCATGCCTCCTGCTGCACATCACATCATGCCTCCTGCTGCACATCATCTTGTGGCTCCTGATGCACATCACACCATGCCTCCTGCTACACATCACACCATGCCTCCTGCTGCACATTACCCTGTCCTCCCTACCGCACTTCACCCTCTTCTTCCTGCTGCACATCACCCCATGCTGCCTGTTGCGCGTTACCCATCTCTCCACTGCTGCACATAACTTTGTATCTCCTGTCATACATGAACCTGTAACACCTTGCTGCACATAGTATCATGTGACTGCCTGTACATATGGGTGTCTGTGGAGTTGGGTCTACTTGTGCCTGCTTGTCTATTTGTCTGTGGTCCTGGGTAACTGTATGTGTAAGAGAGGATTGTTCATCTATTGGTCTGTGTGCAAATGAGTGCCATTCGAAGCATTGATCTGTATGCACGTATGTGTTCTCTGTGTGTGCATACGTGGTGACGTGTTGTCTGCCGCCCGGCACATGCAGTCAAGTCACAATTTGACGCTTTGTCATGGCTTATTATTGAAAGCAGCGATTTACAGTGATGACCAGACTCTTGTAAGACCTTCTCATTTGAGCAGATAGGCAGCTGAAACTGTGCGCGCTAATGAGATTTGCCCAGGGTCACACTATTGGTCTAGTGGGGAAGCCAGAAACAGGGCCAAGTCGTCTGTTTCGGCAGGGAGTAAGATGTCCACTAATTAAAGCCTCAAATAAACGTGTCTCGGAGTATCTGTAGGATTCTCAGAGGGGTCGAGAGCTGTGACACAATCGTTATCGTGACACCCCTTCAACAAGCATTTGCAATGCAACGGGGCTCGCGTTTGCTCATGTTAGAGCTGATCGCGTTGTAAACTCCTAACCCGACTTTTCATCTATCGGCAAAAGTGCTTTTATGTACGTAACCCAAAAAAGTTAAATTAACTGTGTAAAGCACTCGACTTATGCCAAGTGAAATCGCGCTAGGAAAATAGAGAAAAAGTAGTCCACAATCCGACAGAAAACAGCGAGCCTCGCATGTTTTCTGTACTTGGTCGCTGCGCTCGAGGAGGGCTAACCACCGGAAAAGGCATGACGTGTGCATGCCTTCCACTAATGAAAGCAAGCAGATTTTACTAGGCAAGCCCATGAACCAATGAAACTCACTGACGTGACGTTGACATGGCTCCGAGCCCATTTCTAATAACTAAAGCGTCTCGCTGCGATACGCATGCGCGAGCGCATGCAACACAGGCTCGACCCTAAAAAGGGGTTGTGTACGAGTGCTACTATTTAGCACGTAATCGAGGCTTAAGTTACTCAGCTCGCTCATTGGAAGTGGCTGTCCTGTTTTAACAGAATTATCTTCACTAAAGTGTACTCCCTGGCTGGTTACAGCCTGGATATGTAGGTTACCTTACGTGACAGGCCCTGTGCAATTTGGGGGAGGGGGTTGACGAGCCTATAAAAATAATTTTGTTAGCTGCAATGGCGCCCCAGGGTGGCCGGCGCCCTGTGCCGTTCCCCACATTGCTTGCGCGGGCTCGTCATGGGTTTTAGGCACGCGAGATCACACGTCAAGTATGATGAACTGGTTCTGCGCGCGCGCTCTCTTTCAGAGATATCTTCACGCCCTAATTGTGAGTTAATGGCCAGTACTTGGTGGGGGTGGGGGGAGCGGTGTTGGGGGGAGGAGGCTGCCGGTTGGGAGACGACCCTTCCGCACTGGTTATCCTCCCGAAGCCTCTGTATAAAGACGGCTCTGCTGAGTAAGAGACACTCCTTTGTGCTGGGGTCAGTGTGAAGCTGTGTGAGATGTCTCAGACGCGCTTCACATCGACTCTAAGGGATGGCATGCTGACACACTACAAAAGATGCCATCTCAGACCGCTGAGACAGTAGGCCGACAGTTCCCTGAGTGCGACGCCAACCTTAACACGCTTTTTTTCTGAGCAATGTTGAAGTTGATGGGGGATGTTTTGTTACATACGTTAAGAGGTGAAGGTTTTTTTTTTTTTTATATTGGAGCAGGTTAGACTGTAAAGGGGCAATGCTTTAGCTCCTGAACGAAAGGTGTTTTTTGCACCAGCGTTGCTGGGCGAAATACTTTTTTGCACAGGCTATGTCCTGATGGGACAGTGGGGTTTTTGCACGTTAATTGTTGATGGGGCAGTGTTTCTTTTGCACAGGTTATGTGTTGATGTGACTGTTTTTTTCACAGGATGTGTGTTTATGGGACATTGGTTCCTTCTCACAGGTTGTGTTGACGGGGCAGTGTTTTTCCACAGGTTGATAAAACAATAGTTTTTTGCTCAGGTCATGTGTTGACGGGACGGTGTTTTTTTGTTCAGGTTATGTGTTGATGGGACAGTGTTTTTTGTTCGGTTATGTGTGGGTGGGATAGTGGATTTTTTGCACAGGTTATGTGTTAATGGGGCAGCGTTTTCTGACAGTTTGTATGTTGATGGGACAGTGTTTTTCACAGGTTATGTGTTAATGGGGCAGTATTTTTTTGCACAGGTTATGTGTTGATGGGACAGTGTATTTTGCACAAGTTATGTGTTATTGGGACAGTGTTTTTTTTTGCATGCGCTATATGTGGATGAGAGAATGTTTTTTTTACAAGTTATGTGTTGATGAGACAGGGTTTTGCCCTGGTTATATGCTGATGGGACACAAGTTTATTTCCACAGGGAAAGTGTTAACTAGAACTGTCTTTTTTCACAGGTTATGTGATGACAATACAGTGTTTTTTTGCAGTGGTTATGTGTTAACGAGGCAGTGTTTTTTGCACAGGTTATGTTTTGATGGGACAGTGTTTTTGCATAGATTATGTGTTGATGGAACAATGTTTTTTTTTCACATGTTAGGTGTTGATGGGACAATGTTTTTTCACACAGTCATAGTGCTAATGAGCGAAAGGCTATTCTTGGACAGGATAGGCATTGATGGACAATGGGGTTTTTGCAGCCTGGGTGTTAATGAGAGAAAGGGAGTTATGCACAGGGTAGACGATGGGCGAAGGTTTTTTTTGGTACAAGGTCTGTGTTGATGTTACAACAGGTTTTATGCCCAGTCTTTGTGTTGAATGGAACAATGGGGTATCTTTGCATCGGTTGGTTGTTGATGAGAGACTGTATAACAGATTTTGACATTGCCATTCCTCTCCACTAGACTTTTTTTTCCACTTTAGACCATTTGAATATAGAAATTGAACTACTGCAACTTCCAAAATGCATTGCCTACCGCACTCAGCAAGCGAAAGCAGATTAAGAGTGGTGAGGCTGTTCCTCATTTCACCTTCTTCCAGTAATGTTCCTGTAGAGGATGAAGCGTTTTTGATAAGGTAGTGCATCATGTCTGCTGCTTCCAGTAATGTGCAAGTGCGCCATGAAGGACTTTGGCACAGAGCCAGTACCATTACCTGTTGGGTTTGTCTCATTGCATAAATGTCAGTGATAGGAGCCGACAGTACTTAATTAGCAAAATAAGTGCTGGTGCCCAAATTTTTTCTCAGGATCTGCAGCCATCGCCGACAGATGCTGGGGGTGCCGAATACCAAGGCTGTGTACTCTTGATTCCACTGCATCCCTCTTTCTTCCACCACCACACACTCCCTGCTCCTTTATTTCACCCTTGGAGGTTCTTTTCCATCCCAGCTTTCTCCCTTTGTCACGGTTCCTCCTCCTTTCCCCCGTTTGTGTTTTTCTCTCTTTGATGAGAAACAGTAAGTGTCAGTTCCCAAGAATCAGTGTTTGTGGGGCCTACCTGCAACCACTGGCTCAAATTAAGCACTGGCAGTCAGTGTGTTTCTTTGTTTTAGCCTGCTGTATATTACAAATCTGAAGTCCTCTTGCTAGGTAGGACTTTCTGGAATGGTGCTAGGACAGTGGTTCCCAACCTTTTGACTTCTATGGACCCCCACTTAATCATTACTGACGCCTGGGGACCCCCACTGATTCATTACTGAAATCCCGGGACCTCCCACTAAGTCATTACTGAAATCTGGGGACTTAATCTGTTAATATTATTTAGTTTTCTAAGCAATTGCGGACCACCTGAGGAGGCTTTGCAGACCCCCAGGGGTCCCCGGACCACAGGTTGGGAACCACTGTGCTAGGATGTTCAGACATCCAAGCAAAATATTATTTTGTTCCTGCAATACTTCCCACCTACTTATTAAAATACCGTTTTTCAGCCCTTTCCTTGTAACTTGGCGCCTCTCGTGGTGACACCCTATGGTGACTGTCTCACCTCGCCTTATGTAGCTACTGATCCTACTTCTGATGCATGGGCGCACCTGTGCTTCTGCTTAGGTTCTTGTGTTTCTCCTGGTGGTATTGTTCCATCTTAACCCTCTCATCCATTTATTCACAGGCGCAAGCACAACAATGCAGTAAAAAGCAAACTAATACACAAAGACTCATGTGCATTCACATTCACCCAAGTGCGCACAAACATGGACACTCACAAAAAACATGCACACAGTAAAACACCTAAACGTAGTTAAACGCACAGAAAAAAACATCACACACACTTAGACAACACCCTGCAAATCACAAGGGCACACAATCATAAATCGAAAGAAGTCTTTTTATTTTTCACTGCTGTAGCCTTTTTGCTCTAGATGGCTGGTAATTTTGATGTATGACAGTTTCAATTTCGTAAGTCTTTCCAGGCTCCAGTAACTTCTTTGATGTTTGGCAAGACACGTGCTATATTGTGGTAAGCAAATCATTCTGGAAGTGGTATGTTATTAAAACCTCGTGAACTAAATATCATCTGACAGAAATATTGTGTCCTAAAAGGGTTTACAAGAATATGGCCGCCACGGATATTAACAATAGAGAAGCTACACCCAATTTGCCTATATTTTTGTAAACGTTATTTAGGACTCCCTGTTTATGTCAGATAATTTCTTTGTCAATCGTATTTTGACACAAGCCTGTGGTAGCAGTGTAACTATCTGAGTATGAAGTAACTCCTTGTTACTTTTTGATAACTTAATTGAAATATCATTTCTACTTACATTAGAATTGTACATATATAAACCTAAGAGGATTCCATTGCAGTTACCTCTGCCCTTGGCTTTCAGAAGAAGGTAAATAAAGTTGTGCAAAATCACATCATTTTTTTCCCTTCAAGTTATGCAACATTATACTTAAATTACATGAACTGACCTTTGGGGCCTCTCGAGTGAAAACTGAACGTGGGGACCTAATCACGCCCCCAAAAGTCACGCAAGACACTGGTAAGGGGACTGATTTGCAGCGAAAATGTCTCTTGCAACAGATTTTCTGATGTATCCTCTCTCCCATGAGACATATCCTGGTCCAACTATCCCACTGTATCAAGAAACTGTGCACAATTTCGCATTTGCTTAATTTTTTTGACATTTCGCATAATTTTTGTAGTCGGAAACTGCACAATTTAAGCAAGTGTTACAGGAAATTTGCATAGAGTTGGTCATTACGCTAAAAAGAAAAGGCAGCTCTTCAGGAGGGGCAGAAACCAATGAAACATTTGCTAGAAGCTCACTCAGCGTGCACCAGGACAGCAAAGGGGGATTTCCATGGACCCAAGAAAGATGTGTGCTTTAAAGACGAGTAGAGCACCATAAACATCTCTGAAATATATCGGTGGCATCAATTAATGGACCCAGGAGCACCGTGGAGCCCAAAACGCTTGTCCGTGTCACCTGGCTCAAACTACACCTCTGGTATGTGAGTGCACTGTTTGCTGCACTAGAGAAGCATGAAGAGGAAAGAGAGACCGTCCCAGGCCTGCTTTAAGGACCGGAGAAGGATGGCTCAGTGGGAGGATTGTAACTTCACCCCTCCCCAACCCCCCCACTCCAGTACCCAAGGTGACATCCAGGCAGCAAGGTGAGTCACTCCCTGCAATGCAGTTCTCTTGATGCCCTGGCATACTCATCACTGTTGCTAATCTGACCTTCAAATCTAAAATCAGTACACAGTGTTATCAATTCCAGGATGCCCAGCACACAGATAGCGCCGTGCAGCACCTACCTGTGCGAATCCTGGAGTTGGCACTGAATCAAATCCCTCTTTGCAGGGAACAGGAGTGTGGCTTCTGTGGGCACAGCTGTGCCAGGACATGGACAGCTGCCTGCAGTGGCCTAACGCAAAATGATGCCCCCCAAACTTGCAGAATATAATGAGGTGTCCGTAGTCTCCCATATCTCACAGGTATTCATTGACTTTGCCTTCAAATGGGCCCCACAGAAGGGCTGGGAGCAGAGACGTTTTAAGGCATGGGCAAAATGTGCTCTGGCCCAATGCCTCAGCCTTTCAGCTGCCCCATCCCCCCCAATAGAGCCTTCTCTGTTCTGTAGAGTGTGTTGCCCTGCTGATCCTGAATATTTCTTAAATGGATTGTTTGAAATACCGTTTTACTTTAATTTTTGAAGGTGGGCGATATGTGAGTCTATTACAAACATTCTACAGGGACGTGTTGTGTTGATGTTTCATGCCACATCCATAAATAGCGTTTCTTTATTATCAAAACAGGACCTCACTATGAGAAATGGGGGGTGTCACAGAGGTTCTTTGTAGTAATGTTAGTGAGCTACTGCTGTGTTAAGCTATTGACAACACACGTCACTATCCCTGAATATTAGATGTAAACACATTTAGAATTCGGACAAGTGTGGATGTGCACTGCCAATGACCTGGCTAAAGAGGGCGCGAAAACTGGATCATGCGTTCAAAGCTGTTCTGGACAGGGGCCCCCAAAATACGCTTGGCCCAGGGCTCCCAAAATCCTTACAATGTCCCTGGCTGGGGGGACCTGAAGGGGCGAGAGGACTGCGCCACAAGGGCTTGTGTTACACCCCTGGCTGCCTGCAGGGCACACCGGTGTGTCTTTCTGTGGACACACCTATATCAGAACATAGGCAGGTGCCTGCAGGGCACAGGAGTCTACCTGGAGAGCAGAGCGGTGTTATAGGACAAAGTGCTGTACCTTCATTGAGTTGAGCTGTGTAGCACACCACCAGCTCCAGGCACGGTACAAAGCTGTGCGTCAGGTGGAGCTACATCTAACGTTGGCATGTCCTTGTAGGGTGCAGACGTATTCACTCAGGCGGTGGAGCAGTGGCAGCGTACGGACAGGTCCGAGCAGGGCACAGAGATATGCCTTCCGTGAGTGGAGCTGTTGCAGCACATGGTCAGCTCTGTTGGCCACAGAGTTAGAGAAGCTATTTCTGACCTGGACGTCCATGTTCTAAATAAACACCCTCCCAGACAAACACACAGCTGCGGAGATTGCTCAGACATACACAGTGAGTGTGCAGCACAGGCAGGCCACACCTTTCTGAGTGTTTCATCGCTGGTCCCTAAAATGTCATCATCGCAAGTGCCTCAAAGGGCATCCTCCTACCAGTCAGCCTGCCATCTCAATACAGCTCCACCAGGGGGCATGACCGCCAGCCCAACTGATCTGAGGAATGAGATGCCCATGCTACTTACAGCGGGCAGATTAAATTAACCTTACCAAGCAGCCAGTCTTCTTTTCATTGCTGCTCTCAATCACAGGTAGGGGTGGGTGGATTTGGAGGATTTTGATTTTGCAGAATTACATTCAAATTCTGTGAGATTCCGTGGAAATCGGTGACAGGGCAAAGTGGACATAGTGGTATGCAAGGATGTATTTTGCGCTAAGAAATATCGCTGCTGTACACCAAATTCACTTCCCGTGCATACCCCTGGGTGAACTTACATACTCTGCAGTGATTATTCCAGAGCATGTAAAGGCATCGAGGGGTATGCATTGCTGCACTTTGCACAAAGAATGCTCTGAAACCAGTCATTCATTTTGGCACCATGCAGCCTCGTCCTATTGGGAGTAACACTGTGTTGGTTGAATGATTTGTGTTCAATATCTTTCCAGAGCTTTACACAGATCTTGCTAAGCTCCGTTGTATGCCCAGTATGGGTAGTTTTGATCCTTTCAGAAGTTTACATTCATGATCAATACACTTAAAAATTGTTTTTTTTTAGCCAGTAGAGCACTGATAAACCACAAAATTTGACATACATACATTTTCTTATAGAAACAAAATAATTTAAAAGGTTCAATTGAGGAGATCTGTGCACACTTACCCCAAGGACCAACTCCATAGGTTTGAAAACCTCATTCGAAAAGAGAGACACTTTCCACAATTACCCAACATATATGCAATTAGCCCCACCATTTTAACTGGAGGCATGTCTAATGTAAGGATAATCCTCTATTTAAATCAAGTTTGGATTTAGCAATCCCTTTATATATTTTCTTTTGCATCCAGATACACATTGGTAACCTGACATGTCCAATGCACCATTTTTATGGTTTACAATCACATTCATGTATGCTAATTTAATGTTATGCAATAAGGATTGCATGAAACAGCTAATCACCCATAAAGGTAGCCAGGCACTTGAGCAGGTATATAGACGGAGGACTAGGGTGTCCACCCTGCAGAGTTAGTCGAAGAGCCAGGACTTCAGCCTCTTGCTGATTCTTTGTTTTATTTTCATTCACTCCTCTTAGCTTGGGGTGACTTTTATTAATTTGTATACGTTATTGCTGACTTAGATAAGGATGACTCATTTTTTATGGGTGAGCACAAAGTGCTCCGTCCATTTTGTAATCTCTTTTTGGACTTGAAACCACGCCCATGCCACGTCAGTCACTTACATTGATTCGTGGGCTTCCTGTTTAAAAAACGCTTGCTTTCATTTGTGAAAGGCATGCATACGTCATGCCTTTTCTGGTGTTTAGCCCACCTACACAGCACCGGTAAAGTACCAAAAACATACGAGGCTCGATGTCTTCAGCATGGAGTCCGGACTACTTTATCTGTTTATTTTCCACGCAGCGCAATCGCGCTGCATTTTACATAGCGCGATCGCGCTGCGTTTTTTTTTGCTTTACAACGCTAATAGCTCTAACTCGAACAAATGCAAGACCCGTTGCATTGAAAATGCTTGTTCTGACTAGTAGTAGGACTACTACTTTAATTTTCCAATGTGGTGGTTCTTCTTTCTCCCTATACTCTTCGGTGGTGTTGATATGTGATTATTGTGAACTTGATCCTACGTCATATGTTAAGTATTGAATGTGTTTTATTCTCAAATTAATTAACTATTATTTATTGTAAAACAAAAAATCACACTTTATACACTGCTGCATTACATTTCTGGGGACTATTTTCTTAAACCTCAGAGGCAATGCAGAGCACCTGTTCTATTTCTGAAGGGAACATAATGCAGATCCTGAGCCTGAATATTCAAGTGTTTCCTTTTCCTCTCAAGTTAGTGAGGAGGGCACATGTGGCGCACGGTCATGAACTAAGTCACATATGGGCTCCTTCGGGTTCAAAGAAAGCCCCATTTCTTTGTTTTAAGATAGATGGTCAAACTGATTTTCACACTCTCTCATAGCAGGTGGTCCCATTTTTTTTTAGATAAAATGAACTCAAGCATTTGTAGCGGCAGTGCTTTACAGGGAATTCCAAACAAGGGGGCCATGAAAACAGCACCGGTCGCCAGATTCTACAGTGAGCATTTAACAACTAGCAGAGTCCTGTTTAACTTTTTGGTGGAGGACGTTATAACATCACATGGCTAAGTGTTTGAAAGACATTTGATGTTTGCTTTCGAGATGTCAAGCTAAACCCGTGTTTAAGAGTTTCAGAATTTATAACATTATTAACAAGCACTGAAACCCAGGCACCTCAGCTGTGGTACAGAAGTGCACTTCTTTTCAGGCGTACATTCGCATGTGATCAGGCAAAATGCTGTCACGCGCAGTTCAAGACAGTCGGTGGATGAAGTGGGCTGCCCCATGCTGTTTGCTGAGGTGGGCAGAAACAACGTGTGAATAACACCTGAACAGACCAACAGCTAATGTGTACTATTTAGAATAAATTTCACAGAAAATATGGAGCTGGTGAACTAAAGCTGTCTCTAGGTCAGATCTAAAAACGAAGTCGGTACTTAAGTTAGAGCCTAGTGGACTGTCCTTGCCTTCCTTTTTTAGGTCGCAGCCTACCAGAGAGCGCACCTGTTTGGTTTGCTAAATACATCTTGGGGACATTCAGAAAGCTGATCTAGTAATGCATTCTCCTTGTTACTTGACATTGGCTTTGAGATTTGTAACTCACATTTTCTTGCTTTCCATTTGCTGGCTTTGTTTTAGGCTACCCCGCTTAGATTTGTACCTTCCTTTGCCCAAACCTTATTTACGGTATCCTTCTGAGTGCTCCCTTTCTGTAAACAGGCCTGTAAATCTTGTTCTTATCGTGTAGCATTTGCTGTGCATTCAAATACCAAGTTCAAATGTCAGGTGCTGTCTTCCGAGGGCCTTTGTTTACTTTTCTTCCTCTGACTTCAAAGTGAAAGGATTTATGTGACAATCTAGCTGGGTACTCAGGGTAGGAAAGAGTTTTTTTCTAGATACAAAAACATTTAAATGTACCTTTTAAGTATTTCTGAATATCTCAGAATTAGCAACACATTTTTTGTTATTTCTGAAGTGTGTTGGAAATAAATACTTTAATATGATCAAAACAAATCATTACACCAGATGATGCAACTTCCACACATTTTGGTCTATGCACTGTATAGTTTATTAGTAAAACTGTATATCTGTGTAAATGTAATGGTCATTTCAATCGAACATTTGTTGTCTGTAATAGCAGTGTGCTACCACACCATGAAAACTCTACTCTATGACACTCCTCTCTATTCTGCACCACTCCACACCATTGCACTCTACTTTGCACCACTCCACTTTACACCACTCCACTTTACACCACTCCATGCCACTCCAGTCGGCACCACTCCACTCTACGCCATTGCACTCCATACCACTTCATGCTACGCCTCTCTACTCTGCACCACTCTACTCTATGACAGTGCACTCTTTGCCACTCTGCTATACACCTTTGCACTCTTTACCACTGCACTCTACACCACTCCAGTCTAGGTCACACCAATGTACTCTGTACAAGTCAACTTGATGCCACAGTACTCTATGCCACTCTGCAACACTCAACTCTGTGACCCTGCACTCTATGCCAATCCTCTGTGCACCAATCTAATCTAGTCTGCACCACTGTGCTCAATGCCACGGCACTACACACCACTTTACTGTACGATCTTACACTCTATGTCACTCTACACAACTGCACTCTACCCTACACCACTTCACTCTACTCTGAAACAATCTTCTCTACACCACTGCTCTCTGTGCCACTGTACACCACTCCACACTACTCCCCTCTTTGTCACTGCAGTCGCCCCTCACGACCGCAGCACCAACCTGCTGCCTTCTGCCTCTGCCCCACGACCACGCTGCCGTCTGCGTGTTCGAGGCCCTCCTCCACCCGCAGGCATCCTCCTGCGCCTCATCCCTGGTGGCTAGTGGGCTCACTTGACCCGAGTGCCGCTTCCGCCGTCCCGTAAGTTTGTTTTTCAGCTTTTTTCCGCTTTTCTGCGCCTCGCCGCCGGCGCTTTTTGCCCCATTGTGCCCCCCTGATTGCTGTCTCCCCGATCGTATTTAGTCCCAGTATTGTGTCCATATTGTGTTTTTTCCTGCATTTGTGACTGTTTTTGCCCGATTTCTGTGCCTTTCGCCCCTTGTGCGCTCCTCGACCCCAGCCGCTGCTTCCCTGCGGCCCCGCCCCCCTCGCGCCCCCATTTGCCGCTCCCTCCCGCCTCCCAGCTGCTCCTCCCTCCCCCCTCCCTTCTTAATGGCTGGCGCTGCGCGTCCGCGCCGCTGGCGCGCCAGAGGCGCGCCAGAGGCAAGCCCGTCTGCGCCCGTCCGCGCCTGTACCGCGCCCAGCGCCACCCCCCCTGGTCCTCGCGCCTCCCGCGCCCACTTCTCGGCCGAAGAGCTCCGCGCCCTCAACCCCGGGCCCTCCACTGAATGCTTCCGGGCATCCCCGAAGCTCCTCAAGACCTGGCTCTTCGACCGCTAAACAGCCTCTCCACCCCCCCCCCCCACCTCAGCGCCTCGAAACCCTAACGGGTACATAGCGCGCTTTATAAATACTATGATTGATTGATTGATTGATTGTGCCACTGCACTCTGTGGCACTATACTCTACTCTGCACCACTCTTTTCTACTGTACTCTGACCACTCTATGCCACTGCAATCTATGCCACTCAACTCTACTCCCTCTGCTACTGCACTCTATGCCACTCATCCCTACTCTGCACCACTACCCACTGCATCACTCAACTCTATGTCACTTCACTCTGCACCAGTCTATGCCACTGTTCTCTACACAGCTGCATTATATTCAATTTTCCTCTGCTCTATTCTGCACCACTCTACTCTGCGCCTTCCATAAGTGGAACTCACTCTTGCATTCTACAAAGCTGCATTGTATGCTGATTAATTAAATGCTTCTGTATTCTACACCCCTACATTTTGCAAAACTCTACATCAGTGTACTACACATCAATCCACTCTATGCCATTCTAGTGTATGCTACTCTACGTAACTCCACACTATGCCACTCCACTCTCCGGCAATCCACTCTACAACTCTCCACACCAGTGGTTCCCAACCTTTTGACTTCTGTGGACCCCCACTTTACCATTACTGTAGCCTGGGGACCCCCACTGAATCTTTATAGGACTCTAGGGACCCCCTACTGAGTCATTACTGAAAGGCGAGGGTCTAATCTGTTGATGTTATTTAGTTTTCTAAGCAGTTGCGGACCCCCTGAGGAGGCTTCGCGGACACCCAGGGGTCCCCGGACCACAGGTTGGGAACCACTGCTCCACACCACTCTCCTCTTTGCCACTAACTATTAGCCATGCTGAACAGCAGCCACAATGGTATACAGCATGGCTAAAACACATTGGCAAAACCAAAAGCTGTTGTATAGGTGAGACCTATTGGCTTTGTCAGTGCTTCTTCAGAGTAGCCAATACCGGTCCTTGGTTATTTATTAGGGAAGGTTTGTACAATGCTGCCTTCAAAGTACTTAGTTGTAGAGACAGGAGGCCATGTTCCAATGCATCTAAGACTAATTTTGTTCATTCATTCATGCATTGGGTATTGTTATCAAGTAGTTGAATATTTACACAAGTGTCCATGGAAGTTATCATATGGAGTTTGATTAATTCAAGAGAAGAACTTGGAGATTAGCCTGGGCGAAACAGATCAGACCAGGCTCCTTCTCCCGAGTTAGGGGATGGTTCGAACTTCAATGAATTCTCAAACTTGTTTGTGCTTTGAGTTTTAGGTGATCCAATCACTGAATCCACCTTGACAAGGTTTCCTGTAACAAAAATCGTTCTTTTTTTAGTAGCATGCAGCATACGGAAGGCGAATTTAGAGGGCGGGCCATGCCTAACAAGTGAGAGGTCAAGGGTTTGGTGCGGTTAAGCTATTGGTGACTCAGTGCACAGAACCAATTCTGAAGCTATAGCTAGTGTCTAAGCCAAGGGGAAAACGTCCATCGGCCATTTAGGAATACCTCTGAGCGCCGCTGCTTGAAGTGACACTTTAAACACTGCAGTCTACAGCAGTCTTTAACTTCCTGGCTCCGATTTTTAGGTAAGATTCTGAGTTGTTCTGGCTTTAAAAGTAATACCGGCCGTTAGAACACATCTTCACTCACAGCATCCCCACTGCAGTTGCAAAATAAAAAAGTAAAACGTAAGTGATTTTGTGCAACAAAGAACTCAGAATACCACTTTCCCGTTTTGAAGAGAAAATATTGAATCTCAATGTGAAATCAGTCTTGGGTGTGAATATTGAGTATGAAGTATAGGACAACTATGCATAATGAGACTCATCCTTTTGTGATGTCAGTGTCCCACAGCTACCAATCAGAACACAAGTCCCGTTGGAGTTAATGCGCTGCCATATACTACCGTGCTGCGACGCATACACCCGCCCGGCCGCACTGCGGCCACGCCCCCTCATGCTGTCGCTGGGGATTATGGTAGAATGTAAAGTCTTGGGGGCAGCCGCTTACATGCTGGGGGTCACGCGGGCTGGCGGATCGCTTTCACAATTCCAAAGCTGTATCGATCAGGCTCGAGGTTTAAGTCGGGGATAAAGCTGCCCATGCGATAACACTGGGCCAGAGAAGCCTGGAGGGTGATGGGGAGGGCCTGTCCCTGCCCGGGACGCCGCGTGCGCTTTCTTGGAGTCCTCAAGCTTCTAACCAGAATAACACACCACCAGGCACTTCATATCTGCACGGCTGATCCATGAAATATTGTTTGTAAGTCTAGTCAATAACGAAGAAAAAGGTGAGATATTCCTTTCTCACCTTACTAAGACCTTTCAAGGACTAAAAAGCCACATTGTTGCTATTCACATTAGGAAGTGCTCAGTACAAACAACAAAGCATGTAACTGTCATGATGGATATTAATGCACTCATACCATCAGTGCCCACCAAGTAATACCACACCACTCAGCAACCGCACACAAAAGTATGAAAATCTGAGAAGACACTCAACACAACCTGGTAATTCAACTAACTGGCGGTTGGGTATCCCAAAGTATTAGAGACCATCAGTTACTTACCAGACAGTGCAGGGCACTATTTATGTGTGCCACATAAGCAAGTTGTCGAGCCCTTCGATCGCACTCACCAAAAAAAATCTCACAGCCCATTAACGCTGATTTGCGCTGCCTACTAACCGATAACCTCCACAGAACTGAATTAGACTCTTTGCTGAAGGGAATGTGTGGAAGGACATACTCCAGATTACCGAAAGGCACTGCAGTACTACTATATCACTACACTGTGCTGTACAAGTGTCACTCAACAATCCCAATGCAAGACAAGTCATATAAATGGATTGCACTCACTGTTCCCATCCAGTGGCGGAACGGACAGATTTAGGCCTTAAAATTGTTTCTTGTTCCTCACCACCTAGCATTAGAGTTCTGAATCCTACAAGGACGTCAGTTAGTGGTACTCAGAGGAAGCAGCTGCTACCCCTTGTTCTGCCCTTGTTACGCCTGGCCTCAAGGATTATGGAGGCATTGGCAGAACAGGAAAGTAAACAGGCTTCTTCGAGCACTGTTTAAGTTCTGTGGTATCTATTTTACCAATCGCGACAGCAAACAGGAAGCTATTTGGGTGAGAAGAACCCCGTGATCTAATTGTGGGGCCAAAGAGTGATGTCACCTTTGCAGCCCTCACCATTTTGCTAAATTGATATCTAAGGAATCCTACATGATATACTTCATGTTAGTGTTTAAATAAAATGAGTTGTTAATTCCTAGGGGTTGGGCGGAACGCACAGATTTTCACTCTATGGAGTTCCACTGAGTTACATGAAAACTCAGCGAGATTCCACAGAGTTCCATGTACAAGCAGAAATTGGCATGTCATGCTGCTTGCGCTGATTTTTAGCACCAAGAGCTCACTCTGAGCACAGCAGAGGGGGCTGCTGCTTGAGTTGATTTTGCTGACTCTCACGAAGATTTTCTACTTGAACGGTAGACTTCTCACTGTGAACAGTCAACCATTTGCAGTGATAAATTCTCCCTGAGGGCTCCTCTAGTGCCCAAAAATCAGACTCGGATGCCAATTCTTCCTCACACTCACAAACTTACTGTTGGCGAGCCACGTGCAAGAAAAAGCTCTGCAATGACGCGGCTGGCAGAATTTGGCCAGAACTCTGCATTAGAAGTGTAATGCGGAGTGGCCAAAATTCCGCCAACTCTACCGGAGGAGCAGAATTTATTGCGCACTCTTATTGATTTCCCAAATGGGACATGTGTGCCTGTGTGAACCTGAGAGACCTACATTCGTATAGCACACTGAGCAGGGTCAAGAGTGATTTGCATATGGCTGGGTCTAAACTGGGGTGGCATGGTGAGCAAAAGAACAATGTTTAATCCCAGTTCTGTGACTGGGGATGAGTGTTTGAAAAGTTTCAACACTCCGACCATCATCCTCGTGTTGCTAAAGGGAACATAGGGTGACCGTATGTCCAGGATTTCCCCAAACAGTCCAGGTTCTTGGAGGACTGCCCCATGATCCCAACGCTGTTCCTAAATTTCAATACATGTTCCGATTTTTAGAACAAAGGTTGAGCCATTCTGCAAAGCAGAAATGAAGCTATGCTCTCCTTTAAAGAGGCGCCTGTAAAGTAATTGAAGTTATCAGTTTCTTGCAGGAGGAGCTGGGGAGAAGTCAGAGTGGGGAGGATGAAAGGGCTGTTCAGGGTGGAGGTCTGGCCACAGCTAATTTTATATTTCATAGCCTTGTAAATATCTATTTATAGCTCTATCTCTCTCTCTCTATAAATATATTAAAATATATATATATATCCATATATATATATCTATATATATATATATATATCTATATATATATATATATATATATATATATATATAGATATATATATATATATATATATATATACATACATTCATTCATTTTTAGGCTACTCAAAAACGAAGACATAAGTAACACAAAAGATTTTAGTCCTACTTTTATGTGTGTCCTGCCCCGGTTTACCTTCTCAAAACCTGATCCCCCTAGGTGAACAGGACACCATCAGCCCGCCCCTGCTTCCGGTGAACACATTCACATGCAATTGGATTTGCAGGCGCGACACCAGCACTTAGTTTCAGTAGACATGTTTAATTTATCGGTTTTACAGAACCCGTCTCGCTGCTGCTGTTTGACATAATTCCTTATTATGGAGCGAGGAGAGTACATTTGTTACCTCCGCGGGCAGGGATTTATCTGCAGCTTTTCACGCCTGTCAGTGGCAGGAAGGGCTGCTTCTGAGAGAATCGGAGCGTAGGCCTGCATATGCCTGCTGGGTGGTGCAGGAGGAGGAACCGCTGGAGGCTGGTCTTCTCCCATTGATTTCATGTTCCAAGTTTAACACTACAGTCTATGAGGGCTGAGAGCACAACAGAGCGCGTGCCTAGCTTTCAGCTGGCCCCCAGCCTTCCAGCCAACCCTGGCTTTCCAGCCTACAGCACAAAGCATGCTGATACTCCCAGGCGCAGGCATATGGGAAACGCGAAACTACACATCCCGGCTTCCTTAGCGCCGTTGGCCACGATCAGAAATACAGAACTGGTTCTTATGACATGGAGCCCGCTGACCGCTATGAAACGAGAAGTTCACTTCGCACTTCAGCTGGCAGTAGCAATGCAAGCGTCTCTCACACAAAGAGCTGGTAAAGCACGAGCAGCAGCTGTCCAAGGCTCAGAGTACAGCAGGGACGAGAGCAAGCATGCTTTCTGAGGCGTCGAACCGGTACCTCATATGAAACACAAGAGTGAGGGCCCTCACAAGCAAGAGAGCTGCAGAAAAGGCAGCAGCAGAAGCACAAACTTCAGGTTTACACAGAATAGGTCCAGCAGGAGCCGCCACGCACACACCACAATCACACAGACTACGCAGTACCGCGTGGCTCCCGCAGGCCCGCAGTCGGGGGAGTGGGGCGAGCTACACGGGTACACGGGGCCCCCTCAGTACTGTAAACTATTCACGGGCGGGAGGCCCCTGACTGGGTCCAGGTACTTTGCAGCCCCCTTCCCCCCCCCCCCCCCCCCCCTTCAGTTTCGTTACACCACTGAGACTAGGTCCAACAGAAATAGCAGCAAAACAAGCGTCACTTGCACAGGGGTGTTGTGAACCCCAGCTCTAGCTGCTACTGCAGGAGTGTGGTTCTTGATGGGCCTCTTCTGTCAGTCAAAAGGTCATAATTATCATAAGGAAGAAGGAAACATGGATTGATAAAAAGGGGAAAGAAGGATGGAAGGTTGAAAGTAAGGGAAGGGTGAAAGAAAAGTAGGAAGATTGATAGGATGAATGAGTGGGTGCATGAATGAGGGAGTGGACGGGTGGATAAGTGGATGGTTGGTGAAAGGATGGGAGAGTCAATGCAAATCTGAGTGAATGGATGGGTGGCAAAAAAAATCAATTGGGTGATGAAAGGTTTTCTTGACAAATGTGTAAGACAAAGGATGGCTGTAATGGGTGGATGGATATATGGCTGGATGCATGCATATATGATGGATGTGTGAATGGTTGGATGGACTGATGAAAGACTGAATGATACATGAAAGAATGAGTGAATGGCAGAATGTGAAGGTTAAATGGTGGATATCAGCAAGTGGATGGAAGGGTGAAACAATAAATCGATACTGGGATGGAAGAGACAAGGAAGCTCTTCTAGGAAGGGTCCCTTGCTTTGCTTGCTTGATGCCATCTTGGCTTTCAAAGTGGGGGGTCCGAATAAATAGCAGAACTGCAAGCTTCACTCACACACACATACAAAGCCCAGCAGAGGCAGCATAAGCATTGAAATCTTCAGTCACAAACAGAATAGTTCCTACCATAACCACAATGCAAGCTTTACTTGCACGCAGGCTAGTTCCAGCAATGGAAGCAGCAATGAATACTTTACTCACACTCAGAATAACTCCTGCATACGCAGATGCATTGCAAGCGTCACTCGCACACAAAATAGGGTCAGTATAGGTGTCAGCAATGCAAGAGTTACTTGCTACTTGCTACCAGAATAGGTCCAGAAGAAATTGCAGCAATGAAGCTTCATACACATACGAAATAGGTGCAGCAGATTTATTAGCAATACACACGTTACTCACACATAGAACAGTCCTGTCATAGGTAAATTCAATGCAGGCTTCATTCGCACACAGACTAGTCCAGCCATAACTAAATCCAATGCATGCTCCACTCGCACACACAGAATAGTCCGGTCATAGGTAAATCCAATGCATGTTTCTCTCGCACACAGAATAGTCTGGTTACAGGTAAATCCAATGCACACTTCACAGACACACAGAATAGTCCCGTCATAGGTAAATCCAATGTACACTTCACTCACACACAGAATGGGTTCACATACTGACAGGCAGAACAAGCTTCACTTACATACAGAATAGGTCCAGCGTAAATAGCCACAATGCAAGCTTCACTCACACACAAACTGCCTCCAGCAGAGATAGCAGCAATATATTCTTCATTGCACACAGCACAACTCCAGCATATGCAGAGGCAGTGCAAGCTTCAATCACAATCACAAAGTAGGTTGTTATAGGTAAATCCAATGCAAGCTTCATTCGCACACAGAGTAGTCCTGTCACAGGTAAATCTATTACACATTTCAGTCACACACAAAATAATCCTGTCGCAGGTAAATCTAATGCACACTTCACTCACACACAGAATAGTCCTATTACAGGTAAATCCAATGTCCCCATAGGTCCCGATATGGAGAAGCAGTACCGTCTTCACTTGCATAAAGAATAGGTCCAGCATACATAGCCACAATGCAAGCTTCACTCACACACAAACTGCATCCAGCAGAGATAGCAGCAATGCAATCTTCATTGCACACAGCACAACTCCAACATATGCAGAGGCGGTGCAAGCTTCAATCACATATAGAGTAGTCCTGCCATAGGTAAATCCAATGCAAGCTTTATTCTCACACAGAATAGGTTCCCATACCGAGAAGTAGTACAATCTTCACTTGCATACAAACTATATGCAGGAGAGATAGCTGCAATGCATTCTTCATTGCACACAGCACAAGTGCAACATACGCAGAGGCAGTGCAAGCTTCATTCACATACAGAGTAGGTTTAACATAGGTATTAGTTATAAAAACTTCACTCGCATCGAATACACCAAGCGTAGACAGAGCTGATGCAAGCGTCACTTGTGCACAGAATAGGTCCAGCATAAGTAGCTGTAGTGCAAGATACACTTACACAAAAATAGGTTAAACATAAGCAGTACAACTGCACACTTCCCTCACGCATAGAAGAGGTAAATCACAAACAGCAGCCCTGCAAGCTTCCCTCACACAATGGTACTGCCAGACAGTTCTGCACACAGCTCTCACATAACTCTTGCAGCACGTGTCCTAAGACGTCCTGCAGCACTTCAGTCTTGTCTCGAAGTACCTCGTACCTTGTTATAGTAGAGGCTCTGTGCGTGCAATAGATTTCAGGAATCATGACTCTTGGTCCCATCGAGCTCGTGTGCCAGTGTTTGCCAAAAACATGCCACTCCGCCTTCTCTCCTCAAGCTGCTGGCTTCCCCAGTGGCGAGAGGGAAGTTTTCAGAAGCCGCCAGACAGCAGGCTGTTGAAGAGATTTCTCCCTGGGCCTTGATTGAGGGCGCATCTAACTGACCTGCAACCAGCCAAGTGACGAGCGCCTGTCAAAATAAGAGGGAAGACAGAAACGAAGGATTCTGTGCTCACATCACATCCCTTGCAATTAGCAGCGCAAAACTATATCTGTGAGTTATTGATTGCATCTTCGGTGACAGCTCACAGATTCCAGGTAGTCATTTTGGGTTTTATTTGCAGGGGAGTTGAGACATGACTTGCGTAGATATTAGCGAATGTTGTGCCTTCGGCGTCCTTCTGTCAGGCTGTCAGGGCTTAGCTTGGTCGGTAGGAATGGGGGGGTGTTAGCCAGGGGTGGCTCCTCCGCTATAACGAGGAGCGGCACCCCTGCCAGCAGCAGCAGCTACAAACTTTTACTCTGAGAGTAAATGGAACGAGGCCATGGGGCTTTGACGGGGACGAGTTCAGTGCGCATGTATGTTTGGCTGGCAGTCTCGGGCCGGCCAAACACACATGCGCACTGGGCTCTCTCTAACCCAACAACGCATGTGTGCGTTGCTAGATTGGAGACAGCAGGCAGAGACCTCCAATCCTAATGCTGCTTTCATGCTGTCACTTAATTTCAGTCATCAAATTAACTAATAAACTGATGAATGATAGGCTAGGATTAGCATTTGGGTTAAAAAATTATACTCTGTCAAAGTTAATTTGGAGGCAATTTAATTTACAATAATTAAGAAAATATTTAACATTAGTTAATGTATGGCTACAGTTAGCGTTAGAAGGGTCAGAGGGTTCGAAATTGGTTTAGGGAGAGCATTAGGCTTAGAACTAGGCTTCCTAGATTTAATAATATTTTTTCAATATTTAAATATAATTTAAATCGTTTAAATAATATACAATACCTAAATATGATGTTTTTGTAGCAATGGTGTAATAATAATAAAGGTTGGACTTTAGTTACATCTATTTAAATGAAAATGACTAGATTTTTTTATAGGTTAGTGGCAGGGTTAGCATTAGCAATAGTTTTAGGGTAAAATGACATTATTTAATTTGCGTTTGCAATTATTTAATGTATGCAAACATAAAAGCATTTTTATTATTTCAAACAATGAGATGGAGTAAAGTTTACAATCATTTTAGTGATAAAAAGAGCTCATGTGACTGCAGAGGAGGGAAAAAAAGAGTTGAGCTAATAAGAGAAGAGACAATAGTAAGCAGGACAGTGGAAGGTATTGTAGGAAGTTTTCTCTGTATATACTGTACCAAAATGAGGTATAGTGTGCACTGAGTCCAGAGGTTCCTCAGAGGCTTAACAGAAGCTAAAGTAGATAACACTAATGCTCTCTTTTGTGGTACTGTGGTGAAGCAGTTAGGCGTATCAGAGGGTAGCATTTGTTGTACACACACAGTCAAGAAATCAGGTACACAGTCAATGACTAACTGCAGGCCAATTGTTTTATATAGCAAAAATATATTTATTTAGTTAATTTATTTCTAGAACCAGACGGACTTTGTTGCAGGTAATTTTTGTTTGGTTTTTCCAGATAAAGCAGTTTACAAGTAAGTACAATTTTTCAATTTCAAAAGTTGACACAGTGCAATTTTTCAAAGGAGTCAATAGAGTCATGGGGGAGGCAAGTGTTAGTACTGTTAACAGGTAAGTACACGACTTACGATTCCAGTCTTCGGGGGTTAGGATGTCCTCAGGTCAAAGTTTAGGCTGACCCCAGAAGTGCACCACCAGCAACACAGGGCCGGTTAGGTGCAGAGGTCAAAGTTGGCTTCAGGTTTACAATGGAAACCTAAGAGGACTGGGGGTGCTCTGTAAAAAGCAGATTGCAGGTAAGTACCTGCGGTTCCAGGACACAGGCCTGGAGGGTTTAGGTCAGCACCAGGGGGCCACAGGTCCACACCAAACACACACCCTCTGTGACTCAGGTGTGGCTAGGTGCAGGGTTCAAACGGAGCTGGGCGCCCAATGCTTTTCAATAGGGGGACTACAGGGGTCACAAAAAATGCTGCAAGCTGGGTTCAAGGGGTCAGTTCCGGGAAACCTGACGCCCAAGGAGACCCCCCAGGTCTCCAAGGCCAGGGACCTGGGGGGTCTCTTTGAGCATCGGGTATCATTGTCGGATCCAGTCGCAGTCAGTGGGCTCCTCTGGATTCAGGCTGCAGGTGTCGTTATGTTGGTCAGGAGGGGTAAACCCAGGGTGAACTTGAGGTCAGAATCACCTGGGGACCTCCTCTTGTCCGGTGGGCCACCTCGACTTGGCCATGGGTGTCGGGTGCAGAGTGGGCAGGGCTCGCAGATCCAGGGCAGTTCTGGAGCCTTTTTTAGAGGTTTCCTCTGAACAGGGCCGCTGTCCTTGGGAGTTTGTGGTCCTCTGCTGGGCAGGCGGTCCTCTGGGGGCTTGTAAAGGTTGCTGGTCCTGCTGGATGCATCTCCTTCTTGGAGATGGGGATCTTTGAAGCTGCAGTCAGGCCGGTAGGGCTGTGGCCAAGTCATTTGTCACCTGGAGTCTTCACTGCTTGGGTCGGCTTGGCAGTCCTTCTTCTTTAGTCTTGAGGCCACCAGGAATCTGGTGAGTAAGGTTCAGGGGTTCCCTAAATACTAGATTTAGGGGTGTTACAGGGGACAGAGGGCAGTAGCCAATGGCTACTGTCCCTGAGGGTGACTCACCCTTCTGCTGCCTACTCCCTTTGGGGAGGAGGGCACATTCCTATACCTATTGGTCCCTCTCCTCCAGACCAAGATGGAGGATTCTGCAATGAGGGGTTCACTTCAGCTCTGGACACCTTGTTTTTCCTAGTTTTCCCGCCTAACCTGCTGCCAAAAGTGGGGCTTGTTCCAGGGGGCCGGCATCTCCACTAGCTGAAGTGCCCTGGGACACTGTAACAGGAGCCCTGTGCCTTTGAGGCTCACTGCCAAGTGTTACAGTTCCTGCAGGGGGGAGGTGTGAATCTCCACCACCCGAGCAGGCTTTGTTTCTGACCCCAGAGAGCACAAAGGCTCTCACCCCATGGGGTCAAAAACTTGTCTGTTAGTGGCAGGCTGACACTGACTGGTCAGCCTTACACTAAAGGGTTGGGCAAAATACAGGGGGAATCTCTAAGATGCCCTCTGTGTGCATTGTATAATAAATCCAGCACTGGGATCAGTGTGGGTTTATTGTGCTGAGAAGTTTGATACCAAACTTCCCAGCCTTCAGTGATGCCATCATGGATCTGTGGAGTTCGTAATAACAAATGCCCAGCCCATGTACTTAACATGGACACACTGCACTTACAATGTCTACAAATTGACTTAGACACTGTAGGGGCATATTGCTCATGCAGCTATGCCCTCACCTGTGGTATAGTGTACCCTACCTTAGGGCTTTGAGGCCTTCTAGAGGGGTGACTTACCTATTCCACAGGCAGTAGTTTGTGGGTATGGCACCCTGAAAGGGGTGCCATGCCGACTTTACTTTTTTCTCCCCAACAGCACACACAATCTTCAATGGCAGTGTGCATGTGCTCGGTGAGGGGTCCCCTAGGGTGACACAATACACGCGTCAGCCCTTAGTGGCCCTCCCTGGTCACAGAGCCCTTGGTACTACTGGTACCTTTTGCAAAGGACAAAATCAATCATGAATCAGATACTTGTAGAGCTCGGCTTATCACCCCTGGTGTCACAAGGAACTGTTGTGGGCATGCTGATCATTTGAAGAGCCAGGCCTTGAGGTCCTTCCTGAACTGCTTCACCAAGGGAGCCTGTCTGAGGTTGACTGGGAGCGTGTTCCTTGTCCAAGCTATGAGGTCAGAGAAGGATCTGCTTCCAGTTGTGCTCTTCCTCATCCTGGGGATGGTGGTGCGGGTGAGTTGGAAGGATCGGAGTTGTCTGGTGGGGGTGTAGAACGTCAGGCGGTGGTTGAGGTTGGCTGGTTCGATGTTGTGCAGAGCCTTGTAGGTGTGAGTCAGTAGCTTGAAGTTGATGCGTTTGTTGACAGGGAGCCAGTGGAGGTCTCTGAGGTGGGTGGAGATGTGGCTATGGCAAGGGATGTCCAGGATGAGTCTAGCTAATGCGTTCTGTTTTCTCTGTAGTCTTGCTTGTAGTTTCTTTGTGATGCCAGCATATAGTGTGCTGTCTTAGTCCAGTTTGCTGCTGACCAGTGCATCGGTGACCGTCCTTCTTATCTTGGTGGGGATCCACTTGAAAATGTTCCGGAGGAGAAGGAGACTATGGAAGCATGACGGTGAGACGGATTTGATTTAATGGCTCATGGATAGCGAGGAGTCCAGGATGATGTCCAGGTTACGTGCATGGTTGGTATGAGTGGGGCGTTACCTAGGGTGGTAGGCCACCATGAGTCGTCCCAGGTGGAAGGGGTGGAGCCCAGAATGAGGATCTCTGTCTTGTCCGTGTTGAGTTTGAGGAAGCTGGCTTTCATCCAGGCGGCAACCGCTCTCATTCCATTTTAAAAGTTGCTCTTGGCTGTTGATGAGTCGTCGGTCTGGGAGAGGATCCATTGAGTATCGTCGGTGTAGGAGATGATGTTTAGGGATGTGTAGGGACTTAGCTGTGTGCCAGAGGTGTGCCAATAGGGGAAACAGTGGTACAGTTTAGGGAAAGAACACTGGTGCTGGGGCCTAGTTAGCAGGATCCCAGCACACACTCTGTCCTTAGCATCAATATCAGGCAAACAGTGGGGGGTAACCATGCCAAAAGGGGCACTTTCCTACAGGTATCCATGACTACTTCAGTATTTAAACCTGTAACTTACATATGAAACAATGACCTCAGCAGGGAGCCCTTACCCCACTGAGTTATCTTCTGGCAGCTCTGCCATATGTTACCAGTCACCTGTTGCGGTGGTGTAGCCTTGTGAAGATGTATGGTCTATCGAGAAGTCCTGGTCTAGTTAGGCACGAGTTGAGGCTGGACAGAGTCCTTCCACTGTTAGGGAGAGAGAATGCCCGTTCCCCTTAGCGCGAAGCTGTAGGAGACTGGGAGGTGTTCCTCGTATCCCCTAATGCACCATCACTAGGTCTGCACGTGCTTACAATCTGTGAATGCCAACAGGTGTGCATGTGATGTGCCACATGCGTGTGTTCAACCTGCTATCCTTCTCGTAATCACATCTTTATGTGTGAGAGTGTCTTTTTTGGGTGCTTAACTTCTCGCTAACTCCTTACATTTCTTAATGAGGTGCGTTTTTCTGGTGGTGTTGTGTTTTGTAACTGGTTACAGAAAACCTACAGGGAACCCATGAAATAACGGTTAACTATTATGAATAAAACACCCAGCACATTTTATTTGCTGTGTAAAAGCAGTTTGGAAATCTAGTTATTATGCGCCACAGTATTTTTTTAAAATGTTGTCACGAAGCTCAGTTGCATGTTGATAATTGATATACATAAATGTGATTCAAAATATTAAACTGCAGTAATAAATATTTTTTACATTTCTATTTGACTGTCTTAATTTGCTATTCTTGAAAAGTGCCTGGAGCCGATTTCAGAGCACTGATAAAACAGCAAGTAACTGCAAACTATGCTCTCCCTGTCACATTTTTAATGTACAAACAAATAACTTACCATAGCTTTATATGTTATCCCTGATACCAACCTCATTAGTTCAGTTCCAAATATAAACAACAGTTTTAAGAGCCTGAGTAGCTTGTTACTCAAGATCTGTAACCATTAAGTTTATATTCTTTTCCCATTATATATATATAAATATCTATCTATATCTATCTCTCTCTCTCTCTCTCTCTCTTTATTATATATATATATATATATATATATATATATATATATATATCACCTACTGGTGGTCACCAGTAGGTAGTTACAGTTAGGACCTAGTTTCCTTGGGAAAAGCGTTTTTTGACTTGTCTATATCTTTGGTGCCATTTGATGAATCTTCATGAAATTTTCCCAAAAAAAAGTTGCCGGAGAATTCAGTTGTGCATGGGAAGTTTTGGGGTGATCTGTTAAGTGGGGGCTGAGAAAATTGGAGGTAAAAAAAAGTGCATTTCCCATATTAATTCCAATAAGCACTTTGAACATGACTACAGCCTGGACTGCTGGACGATTTACACCAAATTCGGCAGAAATGTAGCTTTCGGTATGTAGATTACGATTCTTGTTGTTTGCTGTAAATACGTTCAATACTTTGGTAGATATTAAAGGAAAACAAAATGTGTATATCTACGGGCGCAGAACTTCCTCTGATCCAGGATATAGGTATCTTGAACCCATAGGACACATGGAGGGGTCCATGCCCAATAAATTTCAAATTTTTCTTTTTTCAACTGATTTATGGATCCTTGAATCCTCCTTAAATCCTGCTTGGATCCTCCTCAAATCCAGGGGAAAAGCAAGGCCCTGATTGGCTGCAACCTGATAGAAATATTAACAAGTGTGTTACAAAAACATTAGAAATGTACAGAAAAAGCCAAAGGTTACAGGGACGTTATAGTTAGGTTGACTTTTTACCCATAAAAAAACATAAAAATTCAGCAGTTATAGTAGTTATACTTATCTGAAGAAACTATACCTTGCGCCAGAAAGTAACTCTGGGCAACGAGTTATAGTTTCTTAACATAATTATAACTATAAGTATAACTATAACTGCTGAATTCCTATAGTTTAGTATGAAAACGTCAACCTAACAATAACGTCCCTGCTATATATACATATATATATAGCTACCTAGTATCAGTTGCCACTAGGTTATTATAATTATAGAAAGAGCATTTTTGCCTTTTGCCTATACCTTTGGCAGCGAGTGAAGAACGTTCACAACATTTTCAAAACTTATACTAAGTTCAGTTTCTATCTTCAAAGTTTTGGGGTGATCTGTCAAGCGGAGGCTGAGAAAAAGAGGGGGGGGTCCTCAAACATGTTTTCCCTATTCATTTTTCTATAGGACCTTTAGACACGCCTACAGCCCAAACCACTGAACGGAATTTCACAAAATTTGGCACAAAGGTAGATTCTGTTGAACAGATCAAGCTTTTTGTGATTTGGTGTAAATCCATTCAGTAGTTTTGGAGTAATTTAAGGCCCCAAAAAGGTATAGATATGTAGGGACTCTGATCCTCCGCAGAGCCAACTGTTCCCGTGCTGATAGCTGATTGGCTGGCAACACTTCAACAAGGAAGTGTTGGCAGCCGTCTTGGGTCTTCACTTTAGCTGAGTCCCAGAAAAAAAAATAGAAAAAAAGGGCCAGGATAGAGTCACACTGACCCCTTAGCCCTGGTGCTGGGGTCCCTGAGGGACCCCGCCGGGGATAAAAAGCATTTTTTATTTTTTATATTTTACGATGGGATCCTTGGATCCAACATAAAATGAAAAAAAAAATGAAGCACGGTCTTCCGTGCTTCGTTATTATAAAGCCCCCAGGTGGGCCAAGTTCCTGGGGCATTTGTTTATAAATGCGCAGGAGGCTACTGGCCCCTTCTCGCTACCCCGGGGATCGCCACCTCCCCGGGGCTTATAATTGGTGTGCGGGGAACTGGGTGCCCCTCGCTGCCCTGAGGACTGCCACCTACCCAGGACTGTGTCTCAAATATGCGAGGGCACCCGAACCTCTCCAGCTGCCCCAGGGCCCACCACTCCCAGAGTGATAAATGTGATTAATGCTGGGGTGGCCTGTGGCCCCCCTGTGCCCAGGGGACCACCAACCCCTGGGGAGATAAATGCCTTAAGGCTTTCCCCGCAGTGCAAGATAGCCCATAAAGGGCTTTTTATTAAATAAATAAATATGTAGGGACTGAGGGGGAGCTCTTGAGGGCTCACTCGCGATCCCAGAAAGCCCATAAAGGGCTAAAAAATAAATAAAATAAAATAAAAACCTGCAGCTCAGTGTGAAGGTCCTATACCTTAAAAAAACATAGAAATTCACTGAAAAAAAACAAAGGTTACAGGGAGGTTATAGTTAGGAAATAGAATTAAAAAAAACATAGCAACTCACTGAAAAAAACAAAGGTTACAGAAATGTTATAGTGAGGCTCACATTTTAAACATACAAAACCTTACAAATTCACCAGTTACAGTTAGAGTTACTAACTATAACTCGTGCCCTAAGGTAACTATAATTCACGCCCTCGGAGTGCACTGGTAATTACCCGCAAATTATGGCACTTACCACATCTTTAATACTTACACTTCTAAGAGTAAGGGCTGTGGTCCATACAAGATGTCTGATTACCTCCCACTGTCTGTCTGGAGCCTAGACTAACTTGAAAGGGGGACCTGCGCACTTCACAAGAATCCTTTGTTGGACACCCCCCACATCAAAGGCACTTTTTTGTATGTATAGTAGGCCTCTTGACTCACTCACGAGTACACGTCTGGACCCCACAGGACTGTTCTAGAGCAAAGATTGCTGTGTGGCAGGATCGCCACTCTGCCAGACCTGACTGTTCCCAGGAAGTGTTACTCTGATCTGCTGCACTGCCCTGCTGGTCTTGACCTGCCACTTAAGGAGAATTCCTTAACTAACCCCATAGTGACTCCAGGGCCTGCCCAACGTCCACTGCCTGCTCAAGAAACCTAAATCCGCAAACAACTGATAGACACAACCGGCCATCATCATGGCCGTACATCTCAGTCCCCACTCCCTCCGGTCACCGCTTTCTGAGCCATCTGACTGTAGAATCCGCCCCAGAGCCACCGCTGCCAGGGACCCACTGTCCACATAAAATTATTAATCCCCCTCAAGGGTCTGTGTCCACTGGATCGGCAGCACTGCCCGGATTTGCACTCTGAACCGGCCGCACCGGAACACCTGGGGCCACCTACAACTGAGGAGCTGGCCTGTCATCATCCATACCAGCGGTCCCTCCCCTCACCTGCCAATCACCTACTCCAGCGAGGCTGAGAGCTATACTGGGACTCAGGGGAGCCTCTGTAAGTTTCCAAGTCCATGTAGGAGCCGAACCACCACAAACTCACCCTTCCCCACCGGTGGAGTTGAGGAGATCGCAGCCAGGGAATACCTACCATAAAGACCCAAGGCGAGGCACCTCCACCTACTTCTTTTCTCTATTGCTGTTCCATTGGTGCATCGCCAAGAGGGGACAGGACTTTTGCTGCAAACCCTTCCTCTGGGGGCTCAAGCAAAGAGAGCACACCCAGGAATAATTTCCTAATGACGAGATAAAGTGCCTCCAACAACCACCAATGCTACTAACGAACTGAGCTCCAGTTGGGGCACTCTTCTCTGGCTTGTCAATCAAAGGAGAGTGTAACTGGGAGAAGATTACCATATTACCCTAAGAGGAAGCACCCCGCAAATTACATCCGACATCCTGCCAGTGTGCCAAGACTACTGCGACTGATCGAGGGATTATCAAGCTGCACTGATGCCAAAGTGTTATTATTGAGTATTTATTCCAAAGTTATATTACTGAAAGTGTATTTCAGTGTATTATCATTGAGTGCCCATCTGCTAAAGTACTACTAATTGGATTATTATCGTTTTGAAGTATTCCCAAACATTTAACGATTATATATATATTTTTCCAAAACCGTCTGGAGTCCTTTTTTGTGGTGATTGCTGGGGCCACTGTGGGGGAAACCTGCACAAATACTTCACACATTGCCAAGCTACCAGTGCTCAGGCCAACTTAGCTGTGTATCTGACTTAACCTGACTAGCCAGGGTGGGTCCTGCTTGACTGAGGTTCAAACCCTAGTCAGTCTGAGACCCCACTTCTAACAACTGTTCATGGCAAGGGCGCGAGTTCTAGTGACCTTAGGGCGCGAGTTATGGTTACTTGAAATAATTCTAAATAAAACTGCTGAATTTATGTGGTTTTGTATGAATACATTGAGAACCTAACTATAAAATCCCTGTAAGCTTTGATTTTTTCAGTGAATATATATCTAGGTAGATAGATAGATAGATAGATAGATAGATAGATAGATAGATAGATAGATAGATAGATAGATAGATAATATGTGTGTGTGTGTGTGTATATATATATATATATATTTACTCATTTGCATATGTTGAAATAATGGATATACATATATATATTATTTCAACAGAAGCAAATGATTAAATGTGTATGCATGCGTTGATTATACAATTATGCTTTAAATGTAGACATCCATGTGATCTAAATCAGTCATTATTTTGCATACACAAACAAGTAGCTGCACATGTATGCTTAGTTTAGATATGAATATGTATCTTATATACATATATTTATAAACTTATACAAGACAAAAACTGTAACTCACATTTGTCTGTAAAATAGGTCCATCAAAGGAATACTGCAGGGTTATGACATTACTTCGTGTGATGTCACAACCATACAATCATAAATGTTCATGCTAACTAGCCCCCACTATTTTAAAGTATTTTTTCCCCGAGCAGTGATATTTAATACACAGGTGTCGTCTGTTAAGCAGATGTGGGCTACTGAGAAGGTGTGATCTGTTATGGCAGTGTTGCCTGTTGATGAAATGTGGCTAAATGAGAAGTGCCTATTAGGGGAAGCGTTGCTTAGAGAAAAAGTGTGTTTTGGGAAACAGGCGTGGGTTAGTGAGGTCTGTTCTAGTGAAGAGGTGTGGTCTGTTGAGATGGTATGGCCTAGTCATGAGGAAGATCTATTATGAAGGTGTGGACAGCTGATGGGCGTGGCTTACTGAGTAGATATTATTAATGCCTTGCTTCCAAGGGCACTGTCCTAAGAGAAGTGTTTGAATGGAAGTGATAAATGTATTTTAGATAAACGTCAGGTTAAAATGTAAACTGTGGTGCTTTCAGCTGGCAGGTATATTTGTATAAGAAACAGGGGTGACATCAGTAAATTATTCTGCTATATGTAAGTACAAACTTGAGCTTCATGTGTTCTAAACAGATCTTCTCCTCTTGCAGGGTCCCGCCAGAATACTGTCAGCAGCAGTAATCCATTTGGCTCTGACCTGGGGACGGATCTTCCTACTTCACCGTCTGCAGAAAAGCGTGAAGGAGAGGTGCGCTTCATCACCACAGAACCAACATTGACCCTGCTTAACCATCATCCCCTCCTGGAGGAGTTTCTGCACGAGGCCCTGATGAGGAAGGACCACCTGGACCAAAGACCCTTTCTCACGGGGGGATTAGGAGAAGGTAGTGAAGCACCTGTCCAGCCAGACCTGGCAACTTGGGGGGCTCTAGGGCCTGAAGACAACTTAGCGCATGAAGACAATGCCCCAGTCTTCTCTGAGTTTACTACCCTGCCATGGACATCTGCATCATCCTCTGTGAGCACTGCCACCTCTGTGCTCCCACTGGCTGAAAGCACCAGAGCACCAGAGTCAACCACAGCACCGGTACCTGCAAAGCCAGCTTTCACCTCCAAGGTGATGTCCAAGACTGGGATAGCATTGACTCACCTAAGCGACTTGTCCACTGCCAGCCAAGATATCTTGGCAACAACAGAGGCATCAGCTACAACGGTGGTAGCTATATCCCAAGCTTGGGCTCAGGGCACAAATCAGATCCCAATCAGCGCTGTGACCAGCATTCCACCTACAACAGACATGGCCCTTAGCAGTACAATTTCCACAACAATGCAGAGTCAGACAGAGCCGCAGGAAATGGAGAGAAACACTCAAACTAGCACAGCTACATCAGCAACAGCATCTTCAGGGGATGATGAAGAGACCACAACTACCACCACTATCACCACGACTACCATCACAACCACAGCCCAGGTACCAGGTGAGTGCACTGTGAAGGCAATAACCAGGCCTGGATGTGGTTTGAGTGACCTTTCAGTGAAGGTGCATTGCAGTGACTTCTGATCTTTATCTGTGACTGCTCTGTGACCTCTTTGACACGTGCTGCGGTCATTAATGCCCCCATGGATGGATGTCCATTTCACTATGATCCCGCCTCACCAGTGCATTAGACACACAGCCACGTCATGCTCCTTCACTCGCGTGGAATCTCAATCATGCCCACATTTCTGGCTGCATAGGCGTAGAAATAATGTCTAGTGTGTACTTTCCGGACTGTGGAACTCTAAGAGATGAGTTCTAATCTTACCCTCCTTGCCAGACCAAAACTTAGGGATCATTTGTTAATGCCTTTATTTTCATTTGTCACTAAACTCCCACATTCTAGTAAAGGAAATAAGATAAAACTGGTATTGTGCACAAAAGATCAAAATAAACTAGTCTATTTTGATTTTCCCTGAAGCACCTAGGTGTTTTAGGATAAAAACGATTTTGGAAAACAAAGCGAGAAACCTTAAGTGCGAAATTCTATATTTTAAGTTAAATACAAGTTCTTTGGCAATATTTATTTGTACTTGCTTCGCAGACGTTATTAGTTTACCCTAAAAACCTAAAACCTACCCTTTCATACACTGCCTTCCCTTCACTCCTAAATGTAACCCCTGAGGCCCCTCTTCCTAACTAACACCAGGCTACTAACTATCCTTGAGTTGTATCCTAGCTGGAGGGATTTTCTATGACCCCAATCAATACCAATTCCCTTACATTCATACTGTCTCTAAGTGTGACCCTTACCCAGACCTGAGAGCCATCTCTATCCTCCGTACATCACTACCCAAGCCTAAGCCTAGCCCTTCTCCATGCCTATGAAATATCACGTCCTCCATAACCAGTTAAGGGCTTTTTCACACTTAACTTTACCTCTTCTTCTCCATTCATGCTCGTCCTGTGCCCAACCCTACCCCTTACTCTAATCCCAGCGCTAACCATAGCCAATGAAATATCCATCGCCGTAAACTTAGTTTAAGGCCTTTCTTTTACCCTGTCCATACCTGTTATTCTGTCCCCGTCCCCATCCTTCTTGTAACCTTAAAGCTTGGGGTTTGTGTCAATCTTTTTACAAATTGTTTCAGTTTTTCAGTTTTTGTTTCTCTCCATTTCCTTTGTCACTTTTTTCGAAACGTTTGACCTAGAAGGAGGTGATGCATGCTGTGTAGTTGTCCAGTATCACTCTCTCCACTCGCTTGTCAACTACAAGTCGAGTGTTCCTCCTTCCTCTTCTCACTGAACTGAGTATTACTTCATTCTCTCCTCACTGAATCCATGGTGTGGGTGAGGTGCATTAAACCTAACATAGCCTTGCCAAGTGTCGCACACCAAGGGTTAAACAACTGCATTTTATAAGCGTTCCCACTTTATTGCAGGCTCATTCAATGATCACACCAATCAGCGGAGCAACCAAACTTCCAGGTCCCTGCTACCCATGAGGAGGCTGTGCCCTGCACACTCACGCTGCCTGCACTAATCCCAAAGGCTTAGTATGAATTTGCTACAAGGGGACAGAGCCCCTCCCACCCACGCCGTTATTGGTGAAGCGGATCACTTCTGCACCTGCTGTCACTGAATTCATCCAACCCAGTGCCAGTAAGTGAGACGCTGGCATCATCACGCTAGTGTTTCTGCTGCCTGACCAGTTGGAGCATCTTGTGGATATCCTGTAGGGCTTAATTTGAGCCTGTTTTTGCAGGTGGGGCCCACCTGCACTCATTTGGGGACCAGGACTTATTTTTCACAATAAGACTTTGATCTGAAAAAAAGAGGAGGAGAAAGGCAGCACAGGGGAAGGAGGGTGAGAATGATAGAAAAATAGTGACAAAAGAAAAACCTGCAAGACTGAGATAGAGAGGGAGTGAATGTAGGTTAGAGAATGAAAGAGGTATGAGGTTGGATCACGACTATGCAGCCTTGATATTCAACAACCTGACAGTCGGCAGCACCAGCCCCAGGCTTCTGAGAGAAACTTGGGGCCCTCACACCTATTATTTTATAAATTAAGTGTGGTGGACAGGAAGGAACTGAGAAAGTGGAGGACAGGACCAGGAGGGAGGAGGAGGAAATGCACAGTGTATGGGGAGAGAGAAAGGTGATTGGAAAGAGGAGAGAAGGACTGAGGGAAACACAGCTAGAGAAGAGAGAGCAGGATAAGGAAGGAGATGAGGGAGAGACTGGGAGTAGGAAAAGTGGACACCGATAAGGGAGAGCGGGAACACGGCTGGGGAGAAAGTAGGAGCGTGGAGAGAAGGGAGGCTGAGGAAGCAGAGTATACAGGAGAGAAGAGTGAGGGAAAGCAGAAAGAGATGACAGAGTGGGAAAGGAGAGTGCAGGGGCAAGGGAGAGCAGGGAAGCAGAGTTCAGGGAAGAATAGAAGGATATGGTGAAATGGCCAGAGCTTCCGACTTTTAACATGGGCAACCAGGTTCGAGTCTTGGAATCTGCTCAACATCCTGTGATTCTGGGCATATCACGTAGGGCCACATGTACAAATAATTCTGTTTGCGTCTTCCTAATTGTGAATCTTTGCAATTCACAACTAGTGATGTGCTAATATGTGTCAGACACATTTAGCGATTCCCAGTGGTATCATCAATATTCATGAGGTAGATCACAATTTGCGATCCCTTGGGGATACCCTAAAATCACAGAGATGGTGGCCTGCTGGGATCAGCAGACCACCATGTATATGATTGCTTTTTAAATAAACCAATGTGTTTTCTTTTTTAATGCAGTCAGTTTTTTGCAGCCCATTTTCCTTATAGGAAAAGGGGATAAGTTTCAAAAACAAAAATGAAAGGTTTTCATTTCATTTTTTAGAAGTAGGCAGTGGTCAATGGGACCACTGCCTGCTCTTAAAAAATATTTGCATCCCCATTCACAAAGGGGAAGGTTCCCTTGGAGGCCCGACCCCTTCCCATTTAGGAAAGGATTGCCACCAACTTGAAGTCGGTAGTAAACTGGAAATGTTTTTCAACTGCATTCCGGTCGTGAAACATTCATACATCCTCCTGTGAGCTGCTTTTAGGAAGGGACGCACTTAACATGTCCTTTCCTATTATCGACTCCGAAAGCTATTTTGCGATTTGGTAATTTTGTGACCGAATCACAAAATAGAGTTTGTACTTCCCTCAAAGGTTTTAGCAACCACAAAAAACCTTTGTACATGTGGCTCATAATCTCCCCAAGTCTTCAAAAAATGTATGTGTCCTTGTGTGATGTAACTGTGCTCATGTGAAGCACTCCAATACCTTCAGGTGGAGTTTGTGCTTTATAAAGCTGCAAACAAAAAAAGAAGAAGAAAGTGAATAAAAAGAAGAGAGCGTGAGAAAACACAGTACAAAGAGGGAAAGAATAAACAAACATGGAAGATTAGTGAGGCACAGCCCGGGTAAAGAAGAGGAAAGCGGATGGAGAGAATAAAAGCGAGAAAGCAAAGTGCAGGAGGCAGAAAGGGTGGGAAAGTGGTCTGAGAGATGGGCAAGAAAGGGAGGGTGCATATGCGAAAGGGTGGATGCAAAAGCAGACAGGGAGAATGGAAGCAAAATTCAGGGAAGGGATGGGATGGGTAGAAAAAAATCAGGCAGAAGAGCGAGCAAGAAGCAGATGGCAGGGGAGAAAATGGAAAAAGGAAAGCAGGAGAGAAGGGAGAGTGCGTAGGACGATTGCAGTGAGAGGAGAAGGAGGAAATCAGACAGAGAAAAGGGACAACAAGGAAGTAAAAGAAGGAGAGAAAGCAGACAGAGAATTTGGAGCAAGAAAGAAGACTGCAGCGGCAAGAAAGGGGAAACGAAGAGAAGATAAAGAGAAAGGTGGAAGAAAGGAGGCAAATGGACAGACAAAAGGGAAAGCAAGGAAGCAAAGGGTAGGGGGGAGAAAGGTGAGAAAAGCAGACATAGAAAAGGGAGAGCGAGGATACAGAGTGCAGGGCAGAGATGGGGCAATGAAGCAGGGCGTAGGAGGAGAAGAGGAAGGAAAGCAGACAGAGAGAAGGGAATGTGAGGTAGCAGAGAGAAGGGGAAGGAATAGCGGACAGAGAGAAGGGGCACAGAGAAAGAGTGTGCATGGGAGAGAAAGGAAGGGAAGCTTACAGAAAGAAGGGAGAGCAAAGAAACAGTGCAGTGATGTGCAAGGGGGAGGGGAAGCAAGCAGAAAAGCAGTGTGAGCTGTCTTATTCAGTTCTGGTGGATTGTGGCACTTTTGAGTTCACTCGTGCCCCCTTCCCGACCCCTCCCCCCCCCAGAGGATGTCATCACCTGGTGGGTCACAGCGCAAGCTACCGGTTCAGTATCATACAGATGAGGGTCAGTGCCAGCAAATACAGATGGGGTGCAGGGTCAGCGAACAGCGAATACAGATGGGTGCGGTACCAGCGAATATAGAGGAGCTGCAGTGCCACCAAGAAAAGCACTGAACTGGAGGCATATTTGCCACCTTGGTGGCGCAGGGCAGAGCAGCACGTCACTTTGCTGCGCTGCCCTGCGTCGCAGGGAAAGGGCAGGGGTGCGCCGTCTTTATCCAATACAGCGCATTCCTGTCCTTTTCCCTTGTGCGGACTCCATTTTGGCAGCCTAGCGTCAATGCTGGCACCCTTACACCATGGTGCAAGGGTGCCGTGTTGCATGCAGGATTGTTTTTGCGCAAGAAGGGGACCTTCCTTCACAAAAACAATCCTGAGAGGCTGTTTCCTCTTTTTATGTGTGCTGCAGGATGCAGAATGCAGCACACATAGAAAGAGCCAACAATGAGGAGAAATAAAGGTATTTCTTCTTGTTCTGCCTCTCCTGGGGAGGTGTATCTTTTTGGCGCATTCCAAGGTTTACCAGGTTTGGTAAATCTTGGAATGCATCAAGAACCACAGGAGCTGCATGGAATCACCCATGCAATGCCCATGGAACGCCTCCGTTGGAGCAGAGAAATTCAACACTTTTAAAGTTTGATATCTTACCATCCCCTTTTTATATTGCAGCCTGTTTAAAAATATCAGGACGATTGTTTTGGTAACAGTAAGTAGGCTACAGTCTTAAAAAAACACTTCTGGACCTAGTAGCTCTTTTAATTCCATTTCTGGACCATTGCCTTGTACAAAAGTGTGTGATTTTTGTAACGAAGCTGATTATGTAAGGCATACCTGCTCTATCTACTTGTGATAAAGTGTCACTCCTGGTGTCACACGTAACGCACGGCAATGTCACACATGAGCACTCTTAGAAATTTCCATTTCTTTGTTCATCAGCCCTTGCCCCTATGCTTTCTTGCAGTTCCATGCAGCACTAACTTCACTGGTCCAGAGGGCTACATGGAGTCTCCAGCACACCCTGGCGTGGTATACTACAACGGTGTGGACTGCGCGTACACAGTTTCAGTTTACGGCGGATATGGAGTTGAGATAAAGGTGAGTGGTTGCCTCTGTGCAAGGAGGGACTGCGGGAGGGAGGTTGCACTGGAAGTAGGTGTAGTGTTGTGGATGGGTTTAGAAAAAGTTCAATTAACCCACAGCATACTTGATGCACACATACCTGCCTCCTCCATGGCAGGAATCTGCAATGCCTTTTCAGTTGCCCATTCAAATTGTATTGTATTGTATTGTAATCGTATTTATATAGCGCTTACTACCCCTGACGAGGCGTCGAAGCGCTTTTCGATGAGTAGCACGCTACTCCGGAACCCAACAAGAATTAGTGATGGATTAGTATCATTTAATAATGAGTACAGTTTTAGTATTATTATGAGTTAATTTGAGCTGCGGATATGAGAGTTTGTTAGTTAGATTGACTGGAGTAATGGAGGGGTGGAGGAGGAAAGAAATCTAAAAGTGTTAATTGGGAGTATATCCTTCATTTACTCAATCCAAAGGCTTCGGATGAATAAAGGGGGGTGGAGGAGGGAAGAGTATGTGGAAGGGTTAGGGAGAGCATAGTAGCAGGGTGAGATGAATGCAGGAGAATTTAGTAGGGTTGTGTGGGAGGTCACAAAGATGGAGTGAGGTTTGCTGAGTTAGATGTGGAGGTGGAGGGAAGAGCTTAGGCAGAGATATTTAGGAGATGGAAGTGGTCGAAGGGATTTGGGATGAGTCAGAGTGAGAATGGAGGATAGTTTGATAGAGACATGACATAAGAGTGATGAAAAATGAGATCAGAAATTCATAGATATCTAGTATAACAACCCAAAAAAAAAAAAACAGGAGCCATGCAATGATCCACAACATGCCAATCACAGAAACAACATATACACATACATACACATACATACACATATATATATAAATATATATATATGTATATTTATACACACACACGAATACACACATATGCACATACAATACATAATTAGAATCATGGGTAAAAAATACAGGTTTAAAAGAGTGTGTGTGTATTTTATTGTTATGACAGTAGCAATACATATTTTCCAAAGAAACTATAAATAAATAGAAATATACATATAATCTGAAAACGTATTTATCCACATAGGCATATGCAGTTCATAGTTGTTTGAAAAAGGTGGTTATGAAGGAAAGAGCCAACTCTTGAGTAGTTTTCTGAAAACAAGAAAGTTATCTGTGGCTCTTATAGTTGGGGGTAATGAATTCCATAGTTTTGCTGCTTGGACGGAGAAGGATGTACCACCTACAGTCTTTTTCTTGTATGGTGGTGTTCTAAGGCGATGATTACCAAACCTAAGTTCTAACAACAGGCAGGTTGCGTAGAATGTGTGATTATTCTTTTTTATACTGCATTCTTTGTCTGGTGCCTATTAATAAAAAAGTTACTCAAAATAAAACGAAAGGCCCCAGACGTGTCTGTTCAGTCACCTCCACAAGCCCCCACCACATGCAGGCCAGCTTTTCTCAGTTGAATGCTGTACATGTGAAAAAACATATTTTATCATCTTTTTTGCCCATTTCAACACGTTTCATCAACTGGACGAGGTCTTACAGAAGTTCATCAGTACAGTTCATGAAATATTGTCTTTCTTCTATCCTGTGGATATTAATGCTGACCAAAGAGAAGATAAGACTTACCACCCTGAAGAATTCTGCTGTAGTGCATGGGCCTTGATCCTGAAGTTTTGTTGTTGCTCGTCACGCATCCTGATCATGTGGCTGTCTGCTGCAGGATGCGTGTACTGATCCTGGGACTTTCTGCTGTGAGACGTGTGTCCTGATCTTGAGGCTGTCTGCGGCGGGACACACATCCTAATCCTAAAGGCTGAGCTGTTGGCTGTGGAACATGTGTACTGATATTGGAACTCTCAGCTGCAGAACATGTGTTATGATCACGAGGCTGTCTGCTGTGGGACACATGTACCAATCTTGGAACTCTCTGTTGTGGAACACGTGTTGTTATCATGATGCTCTCTGCTGTAGGGCACATGTCCTCTTTGCTGTGGGGTGCATGGCCTGACCTGAGATTCTTATGCCACAGGACAAGTGTACAGATGGTGAGGCTCTCTGCTATGGGACAGGAGTCCTGGTTCTGAAGCTGTCTATTGTGAGGTACTTGTTATGATCCTGGGACTTTCTGCTGTGAGACCGATGTCCCAATCTGGAGGCTCCATTCTGTCAGGCATGTGGCCTGATCCTGTGGTTCTCTATTTTGGGGCAGTGGTGTTGGTTCTTGTGCCTCTCTGCTTTGTTAGTTGAGTCTTTAGGTTATTGAAAGACTTTGCTGTCTCAGGAATTGGGCTTTGAGTACAGGAGATTCTCTTCAGTATATGATAAACAATTTGACCCTAAGTTCTTGTGCTGTGAAGGATGCACCCTTAGGTCTTGGAGATATTTGCTGAGAGGGGTGAGTTCCTAAGTCTAGTGGATTAGCTAATGGTCAAGATAAGCTTTTAGGTATAGAGAAATGTCTTGTGCAGTTAATAAATCCCTCGGTCCGGGAGACTGTTGGAGTGCTACTTTAGAACTTGCCAGGGAAAATGTACCCTAAGTCCTTTCAGGGCAGTGCTGCAAATCCATTCTTTCAGCTCGTGGGCCTCCACGCCTAACTATGACCTCTAGCTTTCAAATCTCAGAGGGTCTCTAGTGTGGAAAGCTTCCCTCCCAAGCTTTCACTTGCTTGTCCATTCAATATAGGGCCTCATTACAACATTGGCGGGCGGCAACCACCGCCCGACACCCGCCAAGTTGTAACTGCCGTGCGGCCGCAAATGCGGCCGCACTCACGCGGTGGCCATTTTGACATCCCCGCTGGGCTGGCGGGCGGAAACCAAGTTTCCGCCCGCCGGCCCAGCGGGGATGTGGGCCGCAACACAGGAGCCGGCTCCAAATGGAGCCGGCGGTGTTGCGGGCGTGCGACGGGTGCAGTTGTACCCGTCGCGCTTTTCACTGTCTGCATAGCAGACAGTGAAAAGCCGCATGGGGCCCTGACAGGGGGCCCCACGACTCCCCGTACCGCCAGCCTTTTCCTGGCAGTTCAAACCGCCAGAAAAAGGCTGATGGTCGGGGACTCGTAACGCTGCCCATGCGGATTATCACCGCCGGGGCAAATGTGGTGGAATACCCCAGGAAGCACTGCCATGCTGTTGGCGGTGCTTCCGTCATTTTAGCCCTGGCGGTCTCATACCGCCAGGGTCAAAATGACCCCCTTTGTATCTTCTCCAAGGTCCATATGGCCCTGCAAAACAACTTTCTGTCTTGCTACTAGACCTAAATATAACCCTCAAAGTTTTCTGAGCCTCAGTGGCTTAGATAAGTTCCTTCTTGGGAGCTAAGAGCAGTAGCACAAGGAAAGCTTGGAACCTGCCATTAGAACTCATTGCCGTAATGGCACAAGATGACAATCCAGCAATCCAAGAAAGGTATCCCAATGCCAGATGGGCACCCAAACCCGATTTAATAATTTATTTATTTGTAGATTTATTTGTAAACGGCTTGCATTAACTTCTGAGTGCTTAGAACTACAGTGTGCAAAAAATAAACAACCAACAGAAAACCAAGTAAACAGCAAAAGCTAGAGTTCAAAAGAATGAAACAGGATGGAAGTAGGTTGTTTTGAGCTGGGGCCCATCGTATTCCATAGTTTAAGGTCTTGCATTCCCATTAAGAGCCTGCCGTGTTTCAGACTACTGAAAGGCGGGTCAAAGGATTAGGAACAATGATGGTGAATGGAGGGTTCTGGCGGGAATGGAATGTGGGATCAGCTTTTGTACTTATGATGGTAAGGCCGCCCTTTTTATATTAAACCTTATGGATGATAAGAGCATCTTCAAACTGATCCTGGTCTCCACGGGGCACACATGATTGTCTTCAGTTCTGGTTTATTGTTACCATATCTCCATAGGTACAGCCACACACTGGTGGCTAGATTTTGGCATCTTTGCCATCTGTCTATTGGATTCTTTGTTCGTGTAATTAGATTTTGATGTCGGGCACATGAGGATATGGATCTGGCACTGATCTAAGAGTGTGTAAAGTGGGTGGAATGGCAGTGGATAGAGGGATGATCTCAGGGACACCGGGCAGTGACTTGCTACAGGATTCCGTAGATCTCAGTCTCATTTGTTGGCAGAGATCACAGACAGTGGAACTGATCCAGTTTAAGGAAATACTGAACTAACCTTTAAGTCTGTTATGTCCATAGTAGCAGCAGAGCGGCTTGTTGGTCTTCCTCTCTCATGTCAGTCGAGGTGGTTGTGTCCCTCTCGTGCACTGGCAGAAGGACATAAAACAGTTGATTTTCTCCAACATATTCTTTTTACTTTTTCCGTGACTGACCTTGCTACTATTTTGCAGTAGGATCACATGGAAAATTAGAAATTGGAGTCTAGTTAGCAAGCAGAAGACGGGACACGATTGTGTGTTTTAATTTGTTTAGACTGTGTTAGTCTTCAGACAGAGCTTTATCATGTTGGTCCTGTTGGTTACGCTGGCAAAGAAAATCTTCTTCATGCATGTAGCTGTTTAGTTATAGGGGTGTGTATTGGTTGCATCAATATTTTAAGGTAACTTGATCATTACTGCCTATGTTACAGCTTATAGCAGGGGGTCTTCAAACTGAGGGGGGGGTGGCTAGAGGGGCCTCACGTGATCCCAGGGTGTGCCAGGTTCTTGCCAAAAGAAGCATTATGCTGATTTCAGGGCTTTGTTTTAATCTGAAAAAAATATGATCAGCACCAAACCGCTCTATAATGAGCCACCAATAACATGTTTTGTCATTTATATCCAAGGTGGGATTGTGTGTCAAAGGGGAAGAGACTCCAAATACTCTTCGAAACCCCCATCCCCACCCACAGTAATCACACTGTGGATACTTTTACACTTTAGTAAGGCCTGTCTGACCAGAATAGTATGTTTGGCATCATGTATTTGGTTGCATTTTTTAAACAGTAGCAGGACTTACCTGCAATGCTTACATAAGTCTAGACATATTTAACAGAATTATTGTGAACAGTTTGGAGGGGAACCCAATGATATATTTTTTTCCCCACGGGATGGAGGGGCGGTAGTGATACGTTTTAAGACCACTGGCTTAAACGTTGGTGAGGGACGCTTGAGGTATGGCAGGTAGGAGACCTTGATTAAATTAGGGTGAGAAGGTTTACAGATGCATTGTAAATCTTTCCAATTATTTAATCAAAAACATCAGCAATTCCTGATAGCGTTATGGGTTGTTGTGTTGTTGTAAGAGGTTTGTTTTTTATTGGCTTTTGTTCAGTCCTTTTCTGGAAAATATTGAACATTACTGTGCTCCCTTTTCCAGTTTGCTTTTTAATAACCTCACCCACTCCTCCTTTAAGCAGAATCATCCTTTAAGCCTTTTCTGCTCCTCGCTGTAGCATTTTTGTCAGTTTGGAAAAAAGATTTATGCCACCACCCTTCCAGGTTTCCACATTGTTTCCACTCTAAATTGCCCCTCAAGAAGAAGTTCCTTATATTGCGGTAGGTTATAAAGCCACCATGACATAACAGCATGGAAGAAAGACTGCCTTCTGCATTGTGACACAACCATAAACAGATGTTTTGCGTGGGTCAGAGGCGCGGCTGCCCTGTCGCTTTAAATAAAGGCCACGCACAGAATGTCAAGTCAGCACAAGCTGCCAGTGGCACTGCGTGCTTTCTCCCCAGTCACCTAATTGCAGGTGTTCAGAGGGGAAATTTAAAGCTAAAAAAGGTGAAAAGCAGCAACCGAGATGGAGCGTTTCAGCCCTTCGCAGGGTGAAGCCATTTTCTTTCTGTTTGTTGTGACCTTGATGGTGACATTAAAATTGTCACGCCCATGCTGCTCCTGCGATAGAAGTTGGTGGTTTATTTATTTATCTGAGAATGTATTTGTAGTCACAGTGTAGCACAAGTAGGCGTGCACGTGGGCATGCGCAGATTAACCTGGTGCCACGTTGGCGGCTCTGTTCCGTCTTCAATAAAGTGCCTTTTGCTCTATTCCATTCATGTATATAATCCCCATGGAGGGCAAAATAGCTTTCCTTGTGTCACAGTTTCAACAGAGTTCCTTGAAACCATATTTTGTAGGATTTCTGTGCACCATCGCATTGCAAACGTTCACAGATCTATCAAAATGAGTCTTGATGAGAAGACCCCATAATATTGCAGCATGGATGAGCAAATTTTGCAGCATCGTGAAGTTCATGAAAAATCCACGAGGCCAGCCTCTTCATGAGACTCACTATCAGTCAGATTAGTTTTTTTCTATTGTGCAGGTATTCCCAATTAAGTGACCCACTCAATTTATCTTTCCTTTTTCCTGCACTGCTAACAGTCGCCAACAACAGGTGTTCTAGGATGACGCATTGTTTGAGAATGTTGGCTTGGGTTTTTGTGATATATATATATATATATTTTTTTTTTTTTTCACTGAAATTGGGAATGTTGCAGTGATATCAAAGATGCCATGCAGATGTCCTATCAACACTGCCAAACAAGCAAAACAGGATACTGCTGCCGTCAAAAGAACCAAAACTGGGTTTTACAATATACTGGTTCCCCTGACAATTTGAACGACTCCCTGAAAAAATGGGATTCATTTGTCAAATAAAGGTGAATTATGAGCAGAAACAGGGGAGTTTCGGGAAAGCTTAACAGTGATAGGATTGTGTGTGTCTGCCAAACTGGAGCGGTGTTCGGTAAAAATTATACCGTGGAGAGAAGCCCGAGTAAGGGCTAAACAACGCTTGCAGCAGCAAAACAGGGCAAATGTGTAATCAAAATCAATAAAACGAGGTTCAATAAAATATATGGTTCCCCTGAAAAGTTGAGTAACTTACTGAAATAATAGAAAGGATTTAATTGGAAAACAAGGGGAAATCAGCAATAAAAAAAGTAATTATATACTTAGATGGACTGGAGTAGAAAAGTATTTGTGGAGCCAGGACATTTTCCAGCCAATGTGGGAAAGATCCATGAAGCTGTTTCTTTCATGATAAAGGATGGAAATAAATAAAAGATATGTGTTTCATGGGTTTTATGAGAAATGATTGGAGCCAGACATATCTAGAAATCCAACTGATCTCCAAATAATAAAGGAGTGCAGAACACACAGGTTTATGTAGAGTTAACATATTATAATTTTCTGTTTTACACATTTGGTGAATTGAGGGAAACACGTGAACAATACAGATATGGGGGACAGGTTTGCAAAACTCTTTTTCATGATCAAACAGAGGCTGTTAGGGCACAAGGTGCCCCTGGAAAAGAGCAAGACATGGCATCTAAGACGTTAGTGTAAGAGCTTGAATAGGGACGCATAATTCAGGTTACATATATGGTGGGAGATCGCCTCTTTGGAGAAGTATGTAGATATGGGCGTACTCCATGAGGCTCAGCATTTTTGTATTACCCACTTTTAATGACATGGACCCAGACCACCTAAAAAAATGACAAGTGGATAAAACAGAATGTTCAATAAAACTGATGAACACTCTAATCATACATGCTGAGCAGAGGCTACAACAAGCCCTGAAAAGATCAAAGAAATAGAGAAGTCTCTGGAGCCATTTAAAATGAATGAGGGCATCAATAATGCACTGAATGATATTGAGAAAAGAATAGAAAAACTTGAAAAGGAGGTACAAGTAAAAATGGCGAAAACATTTAATCGTGATAAATTGAATTATGCAGCAGGTCCAATCTATACATTTGCAAGTAAATTTGATTAACTGTACAACAGACAGACATAGGAGAAAGTAATAGAAAAGGATTATATACCATCAAGTACTGACAGCTCTGAAGTGAGTTTGGGGGATGAGGCCCCGACCCCGGGATGTCCAAGATTAGACTTCCCGGGAGAAATGAGACTCTACCAGATGTAGACATCGAGGAGAGGCAAAGGAAAAGTCAACAAAATGTTAGTAAAAGGAAGCGAACCAGAAGATCAAAGGAGAAGGGGAAAGTCCGAAAGAGGAAGCAACAACAAGATCTCAGTGCAATGGAAGATAATGTGGTTATCAATCTTTCCTCAAAAAGATTGGAGAAAAAACATATGACTCTACTAAATAAATGGTTGACCTTCTGCCCATTAACCTCCATATATACAGCAACAGCAAGAAATGATTTATCTAAATGTTCAAGAAAAGTGACGTTTAAGAAGTTCTTTGCTACAAAAAACAAGAAGGAGAAAGTGCAGAAACAGCAACAAATTTCATCCATGACAACTGTGGATCTAGCTGACCCTAGAATATTTATGGAATTGGCAATAGAAATGGAAGAATTGGAAGCTTCTCTAGTGATTGGTGAATTAACAGATTTGGAGTATTGAGCAAGTATGGGGATCCCCAGGGATGCAAATATTAGCAGTAAGTGTAAAATGACCTCAAAAGTTCACCTGCAATTACCTCCAGGAAACGAAGTGGATGTATTTCAAGAGGTCATGACCAAGGGTATTCATAGGATATCACGAAAGGCATATAGAGGTAAGGAAAGGAGTCATTAACATTCCAATATGACAAAAGCGGATTGGGAAGCCTTGAAGGATTTGCAAGATGACAGCATGATTGTTAAAACCTCTGACAAGGAGGGATATATATTCATAATGGATCGAAATAAATACATCAAAGAGGTGAAAAGGCAAATCAATGACAAGGAGAATTATGAAAAATGAAACTGTGCTCCAGCTGATGAGCATATGAGAATCTATCATCAAAAGTTGATTGTTTGCCAGAAGAGGGGTCTTCTTAATGATGATGATAAATACAAATACCTGAGATATGATAAGCTAGATCAATGATTGATTTTTTGCCCAAAGTGCATAAAGATTTATTAAATCCACTGGGAAGAACTACAGTGAGTACGATCGGCAAACTTGGAGCAAACTTCAAGGTTCATTGATATTTTTTTGTTTCCATATGTACCCACTTTACCCTCATACATTAGGGACTCCATGGATTTTTAAAACAGAATCAATGGAATTCCATGGCAACAAGGCTATTTGATGGCGACCATTGATGTGGCATCTTTATATACGTCCATTGAACACAAAGATAGGGTGCAAGCCTGCAGGTATTTTTTGAGGTTCAGATATGTCAGTCTGCTTGAACACACAGTAATGCTCATAGAGATGAATTTTGTCTTACACACAACGTATTTCTTTTTGCTAATTTTTATCATCAAAAGAAAGGGACAGCTGGGCACGTCTTTCACCCCCACGTTCGCGAACCTAACGATGGGATGGTGAGAGGCAGAGACAGTCTGAATGGAAGAGTATGCTGCTAGCCTGGAACATGTGATTTTATGAGTCTTTTTTATTGATAATTTATTTTTAATCTGGGGTTGGAGTGAAGAAGAGCTCACTGTTTTTAATTGGATCATTGAAAGATAACCCCCTAAGATTGAAATGTACCCATGAAATTCACACTCACATAAATAACTTTCCACGATGTGAAGATTTATATAGAGGGAACTAAGATCTGTACTGAGCTCTACAGGATGCCTACCAGCCCTAATAGTTTGTTACATGTCAATAGTAGACATCCACGTGCATTAAAGTGGAGTATACCATTTGGCGAAGTCTTACGAGCCAGCCAAAATTGCTCGGAGGATGATGAATTTGACAAAGAAGCAGAAGACGTTTCAATATTTTGTGAGGATAGGATATCCTATATCAGTGCTGGAAGATGCGTTGAAAAGGGCTGGGCAGCGGAAAAGAACAGAGCTCTTGGGCCCCAAAGTTAAGCACACCAAAAAGGAATAAGAGATGACAGTTATTAGGTATATCATGGACTTTAATGAATCTAGCTATGAGATTAAGAGTCTAGTCAAGGAAAACTGGAAAATTCGGATGATGGATGAAGACTTGAACAAAATCTTGCCAGAGCATCCCTCAATAACATAGATAAAAGACAGCGTCTGTGGATGATCTTTTAAAAAGTAGTTTCAAGAGGAACCAGGACAAAAAATGCTCATATTGGCTGATAGAAAATCAGAAAGATTTTTGGCACTGTTCTAGATGTAAGGCTTGTGGACATGGGCAAAGCAGAACATGTTTCACATTGCAAAATGGAAAAACTGAGCAGATTAGAGAAAGGACAACATGTGAGTTTACATTTGTGGTTTATATCCTGGATTGTATGTGTGGATAAAAACACATAGGGAGTACTGTCAATAAATTAAATCTATGTATTTTACATTTGAGAGCGATCATCAGTAGAGACTTTGCTTGTGCCATGGCCAAACATATCTGGGAATGTCATAAGGGAAATATGTCCGAGCTGTATTATTATGGAATACAGACAATATGGAAATCACCCAGAGGAGGCAATCAGGAGATAGCGTTAAGGAAAGCAGAGCCAAGATGGATCATCAGGGTAGCACAGAGGTGCCTTGGGGCCTAAATGCAGATGCTGAACTCCATGTGCATTTAACCTGAAGATATGTTGAAATGAGACTTGATATTTTATACTTTGTGATTGACTCTTAATGAGATTGTTGAAGCAACACTGTTGTATAATGGATTATTGGATAGGTGCGTGCACTAGCTCAGGGCAGCCTAATTAGGTTGATAAATATACAAAGCACGAGGGCTGTACTTTATGGTTGTAGTTACACTTATTTGCATATTGTACTTTATTGCGATTTGCACATAACTACATATTGCACTTTGATGTTGCAGGTAGCACAGGTTTATTAAGACATGAACAGAGTATGGACTTCAACAGTAGGTATTCCATCTCAGGGAAGTTTAATAGAACATAGTCCTGGGAAGTCCTCAATCAATATGAGTGGGCTTTCAGCACAATATGATGAAACAAGTTTTGCTGTTTTACATTTGCTAGTGATTTTCTTGTGACATTTTTGTTGTGAGATTGCTGAAGTGGTACTATCGTATAATGAATTCTTGAACTAGATGCATGCAAAAGCTCGGGCTACACTAATTAAGTGAATAAATGCACAAAATCCTGGGCTGGAGCATGTCTTGCACCACTGCATGTTATAGTTGTAGTAGCACTTATTTGCACATTGCCCATCATTGCGATTTGCATATAACTGAATATTGCACTTTAACGTTGCAGGCAGTGCTTCTCTGTGTTTTGCACTGGGAAGTGTAATAGAACACAGTCCTGGGAAGTCCTCAATCAATAGAGGGCTTTCAGCACAATATAATGAAACAAGATTTGCTGTTTTACATCTTGCAAGTGACTTCCTTATGAGATTGCTCAAGTGGCACTGTCACATAATGAATTCTTGGATTAGGTGCGTGCAAAAGCTCAGGGCAGATTATTCAAGTGGATACATTTACAAAGTCCTGAGCTGGAGCAAGTCTTGCACTACTGCACTTTATGGTTGCAGTTGCACTTATTTCACATTGCATATTATTGCAATGTGCACGTAACTGTAGTGCTTCTCTGTGTTTTGCACTTTATTGTATATAGTATCCTTACTTTCGCCCCTTCCCCCACCCCCCTTTCCCTTAATTTAGAAGGCATATCGAATGGGACATGATATAAACAGATGTCATGAAAACTAATTTTCAAGGATATTGAGTACTTGTTTCCTCATAAAAGAATACTCCTCTGATTTGCCTTTAATGGACCAAATGTATACATGCTTGCAAATAATGCATATACTTGATTTAGTGAATATGGTGGTTGGTTCGAGGGGGGTGAGACAAACATGTACTTTACAAGTAAAAGGTACTAGGACCCTTAGGAATACTTTATTGATATTCTTATATGCCCAAGTGGCTTATAAGTCAGATGTGCAGTCAGATGTTAATAGTGTGATGTATTGGAATGAGTTCTTAGACAGTTGTTTAATGAAAACGGAGAAATAATGTAGTGCTCATTTATTGTGAATCTGTTATAGTGAATGTAACATGATGGGTTGACCGTAAGAGAAATCAACATGACGTGGTACCTTACAAGTAGAAGATATTGGGGCCTCCATGTATTTGTTACTAATGCCTCACAGAGGTATGCAGTTGTACACGTTTATGATTGGCATACCCACCTTATAAACTATGACTGTCAAAGCGAGCTCACACAATTTGAATAGAGTGAATATGAGTAGGTATGATTGGTAACATGACTGCCTATTCACTTCAAAAAATTCGTAACAGAGATGTGATCATGTTAAATAAATGAATAAATGAAAATTATATGGTAGGAAACAAGGGAATTATATGTTAGAGAACGAGAGCAATATTGTCAAGAGAGTGAAGGTGAATATGTAATATAACATAGAGGAAACAGGAACAATAATCTTGTATGGTGTCTAGTTGTTTATATTCTGTGGAGTTCTCACCAATATGGAGGAACTGGTAAGCAGTTGTATTGCATGGTGTTTCCTGTTGATTTGTGCACGTCTCTTATTGGCGTTGGGAGGAGGAGATTGCTCTCCCTTAAGAACACTCTGGATTGACCTCAACTCTATGGCCAGTGGAAGGCTTCAGCCAAAACGCGTCGCCACTCATGTTGTTTCCTGCACTGGAGAATGAGGTGAAATCAAATATAATTGGTTTGGAGTCTGGTTGTGCTGCCTGTTCTTTCTAAACCAGACCAGGATTATTGAAGTTGAAACGTGTGGCTTTGAGACGCTATTGGAATATATATATATATATATATATATATATATATATATATATATATGTATATATCACCAAGCTGATGGCCCCTTTAAGATCTGGAGCAAACTGCTGTTGTCCACAAAGACAATTAATTGTTCCCCTCATCTCTTCATGCAGTGGCAGACTTCAGTCTCCTTTAAAATGCCTCTCAGCTGGCCCCAAACTGCTGTTTGTCAGTGTCAAGTGGACTACAATTACAGGTGATATCTTTATTAAGTAGGACTGTGTTTTTGATCTAATGACATCACATTCTGGGCTGTTTCTACACCAGATCCCGTTTGGACTCATCTACCAGGTCTCAGTCAGTCCATTAGTCCATTTCATGCTGGGCTGCTCCCTTCATGCAGTCCTCTCTCTGTCTCTAGGCACCACACACTCATCACACCCTGGAGCGCCTTTGAGCCTTTCAGCTAAGAATATGAATGTGCTGGTGGCAAGGGCTCAGCCTGTTTCTGCCGCTCTGGGATAAAGGTATCAAGGTCCATCCTCTGAACCCTTCTGTTCTTCACTACAGCATTGTGGGGGAATCTTAACACATCTCCTGCCTGCTGCCTACCTTTTTTTAGCGCAACTACCAGGACCAATAAAAAGAGGTATGATGGCTGCAATATTTAAATTTGGCAGGTGGTTCTGTACAAAGAGCATGCTTTTAACATTTTTCCAAATTTGCTGATTCTGCATTTTTTTGTAGACTGCAAAATCACAATACTCTGGGGAGTCTGTCAGACTACAGTGGCATCAAAATGTGCCTTGATTGCATTACATTAGGACTTGATGACATCACAGTGTAACACAATGGTATCATGATATACTTTCTTTTAGTAAGAGTCTGGCTTGGAGCCAATGTATTGAATTGAATTGTATGGTTATTTATGTAGTCCTTTTCATACTCCTTACAAGGCCTAATGCACGTTTCAGATCGCCTAATAAGTAGCCACTCGATGTCTATCAATTTCATACTGCTTCATAGCCCTGTGAGGTCACTCAAGCACTCTGGCTTGTGTTTAGTTCCTGGGCTTCTGCTGGTGCCTGGTTGAATGTGTTGGCTGCAGTTAGACTGGTAGGGGAAAAACTTAGTGCAGTGCATATGAATTGTAAGTAAGGAAGAGGTGCTGAGTTGGCTTCCTGCCACATGTGTACAGGTGTTGTGAAGTAGTGTAAGGATAGACGCAGTACTGCATACAGGCACTTACCATCTTTGTGTAATCAATGTTGCGTGAAGCTTGCTGGTAATGTTTGTGCATTCCACAGGTAAAGACAATAATTTGGTCACGCCAGATTGTTGGACTGAGAGGCAATCCACCCACTAATTTTGTTCCATACAACCCTTTACAATGTTGCGGTGCAGACTGTAGGATTTGCGCCACATAAATCCAGAGTGATGCTGCCTAGCTGTTCCTGTTGTGCTGTTGATTAACAACACTACAAGGCTGAGTCTTCATTTGGTTATTTTAATAAACGCCTTGTTTTCATCATCATTTTTAGGTCTAGATGGCTGTTGGTTGTCCTTATTTTCTTTGGTAATGTGTTCCATATTTTGCATATTTTTTCTGAGAATGAGCTACAAGCTATCTTGTTTTTGTGAAAAATGGAATGGTTAGTAATGGTGCCATTCTTGATCTGAGGTTTCTCTTTTGGGTGTAGAGTTGGGTATTGATATATAGAAACTGGTCTAGTGCATTGGTGTCCCTTGTGGATGAAGTAAAGGATGTTTGTGCATATCATTCTTGTAACCAGTAGTCAGTGCAGCGTAACGTGGTCGGATCTGGTCAGGTAAGGAGCATGCCTGGCAGCAGATTCTGGGCTCATTGGCATTTGTAAACCTGAACTAGAGTCCATTGGTGTAAACTATTAGTGACAGCACTGAAGCTGTTGATGCTTGTTCTCTGAGGGTGTAGCCCTGGTATGGAAAGAATTGTCTTAAGGTTCTTGTGATGCTGAAAGCGCTTTTCATCAGATTGCTGACCTCACTTTCAAATGAGAGTTTGGAGTGCATAGTAACACCAATGCTCTTTGTTTCTGTTGCTGTGTTGGAAGGAGATTCAGGGGGTTATTCCAACTTTGGAGGAAGTGGTAATCCGTCCCAAAAGTGACGGTAAAGTGACGGACATACCACCAGCCGTATTACGAGTCCATTATATCCTATGGAACTCGTAATACGGCTGGTGGTAAATCCGTCACATTTGGGACGGATTACCACCTCCTCCAAAGTTGGAATAACCCCCTCAGTTTCCTTAGACCAGGCTCTGGTTTGGCCATTGATTTTCCACAATCCACAGGTTAGTGTCTCCATTTTAGGTGGTTTAGTTTCAGTTGATTGTATGGCGCCCAGGTGTCAGGCATTCTGTAAGTATCTGTTTATTTCCGTTTTACAGGCATTAATTAACCCAAGAAGTGGGGCAGGTACATAAAGAAAAGGTGCCATTGATAAGTCTCGGGAGGCATCTAGATTTTGTGAGAATGGTGATGATAGGAATGGAGGCGGTGCTGGGACTTGCAGTATCTCAGATAGGTATGACTATGTCCATATTGGTGCAGTGCACTGAATTTCTGTATTGTTCAGTCTTTGAAGATGTAGTTGATGGTACAGAGTTTCAAAAGCTGCAGAGAGACAATCGCAACTCATCCACCTTGTCCACGAGGTCATACAGCTATTGAAAATAGCCTGTGATAGTGAGGCGTTTCCATCCTGTCTCAAAATAATCTTCATGATCCTCTAATGGGTAAGGTCGGGAATTGGCTTGGTTCGGCTCGTGAGAAGGCTGTAATGGTATAACAAGAGGCCTCATTAACAGCAAAATAGTCCTCTTAAATCACAATGCAGCCCAATTACATCACAGTATTTGTTAACCACATTACACCCTCAGGAATATCTCATTAGCTTTGTGACATCACAACATGGCTTAGCTCCATGGCAATGGAGCACTCAATTCAGAAAAGGGCTCAACTGCATTTCAGTATCGTATATAGCAAACAGTAGCGCCCAATCATATCACAGTAGGATTGGATGACATCACAATGTGGTCCTTCACATCACAATGAAATACAATGAAACTTCAAAATAAGGCTATAGGAAAACGACTTTGATTATATATTTGTTATTTCTTTTAGTTCTTAAATCACTTTGCTCAACATGTTTCTGTTATTCATATATCTAGCCATATGATAAGTCAGTTGAGTGGGAGGTTCTTGGATTGATGGATCAGACTTTACTCCCCTACTACAGAGTGATTAAAACATAGCAGGGCTGAGCCAAGCTGAGGAAAATTAAATGCCGTTAATTATGTAAAGTTCTTTTTAACACTTTAAAAAATTGTGATGTTTATGACTCGAAAGTAGATGAAAGAGCCTTCAGTATGAGGTTTTGCAGGTGGAAAACTCAGTAAAAGCCTAACTTTTGTGAGGGAAATCCTCCCAAAAGAATCTGTTTTGCCCAAACCTTCACCCACAAGGCAAGATGTGCACAGTATGAAACCTTAGTAACTTCAGAAAAGACATATAGAAAATTAATTGTAATTCTACTCACTCTTAATTAAGAAAGCACACAAGGGAAACAAACAAATATTACTAAGTCTTCATATAAAGTGTTTTACAGCAACTTGTTTAAACAAGCATTGGCAAAGCCAATAGGTCTCACCTACGCAAGAGCTATTGGCCTTGGCAATGTGTCTTAGCCATTATGTACAGCAGTGTGGCTGCAGCTCAGCATAACTAAAAGTTAGTGACGTGAAGTGCGGGTTGGGTGGGTAGATCAGAGTGGGGTTGATTGGAGTAGAGTGGAATGGAGTAGACTGGGGTAGAGTGGAGTGGGTAGGTTGGTGTAGGGTAGATTGGAGTAGAATGGAGTGAATTTGGGTAGATTGGAGTGGAGTGGAGTGGGGTGGGGTAGATTGGAGTAGAATGGAGTGGGGTAGATTGGAGAGGGAGAGATGGATAGTTTAGCATGGTAGATTGAAGTGGGGGGTAGATTGAATTAGGGTCGATTGGAATGGAGTGGGGTAGGTTAGAGTGGAGTAGATTGGGATAGTTTAGAGTGGGGTAGATTGGGGTAGGGTGGAGTTAAATATATTGGGGTAGATTGGAGTAGAGTGGGGTAGAGTGGGGAAGAGTGGTGTGGAGTGGGTTGGGGTAGATTGGAGTGGAGTCGGTAGATTGGAGTGGAATGTGGTAGATTGGGTGGATTATAGTAGGGTAAAATGAAATGGATTGGGGGTTGATTGGGGTAGTTTGGAATGGGGTAGAGTGGAGTGGGGTACATTGGTAGAGTGGTAGATTGGAGTGGTGTGTAGTCGATTGGGATAGGGTGGGGTAGATTGGACTGATGGAGTTGAATTTGGGTAGATTGGGGTGAAGAGGAGCACATTGAGGTGGAGTGGGGTAGATTGGAGTGGAGTGCAGTGAATTGGGGTAGATTAAAGTGGAGAGGAGTAGACTGGAGTGGGGTAGATTGGAGTGGATTGGAGTAGATTGCAGTGGAGAGGAGTAGATTGGAGTGGAGTGTTGTAGATTAGGGTGGGGTAAAGTGGACTCTATAGATAGGAGTTGGATAGACTGGGTGGGTTAAGGTAAGGTACACTGGAGTGAAGTGGGGTAGATTGAAGTGAAGTTGGGTAGGTTGTAGTGAGATAGGTAGGAGTGGGGTAGATTGGAGTGAAGTAGATTAGAGGGGAGTAGGTTGGAGTGGGGTTGGATAGAGTTATGTGGGGTAGATTGGGATGGGTGGGGTAGATTGGAGTGGGGTAGATTGGATTAAGGGGCTGCATTGGACTGGAGTAGATGGGGTAGATTGGAGTGAGATAGATTGGAGTCGGGTAGATTGGAGAAGCATAGATTAGGGTGGAGTGGGGTGGGGTAAACTGGAGTGAGGTTGATTGGAATGGGGTGGGTCAGATTGGGGTGGAGTGGGGGTTGATTTGAGTGGAGTGTGGTAGATTGGAGTAGGGTAAATTGGAGTCAAGTAGAGTGTGTTAGAGTGGATTGGGGTAGATTTGAGTGGAGTGGGATATATTCTGGTAGATTGGAGTAGATTGGAGTAGGGTAGATTGTAGTGGAGGGGGGGACATTGGAGTGGAGTGGGATAGACTAGATTGGAAAGGAGTTGGATTGATTCCAGTGGAGTTTGGAGTGGACTAGGGTAATTTGGAATGGAGTAGGGCAAACTGGATGGGCTAGATTGTAGTGTAGTAGAGTGAAGTAAGGTAGATTGGAGTGGAGCTGGGTAGATTGGAATGGGTTGTGTTGGTTGTGGTACATTCGAGAGGGGTAGATTGAAGTAGATTGGATTGGGGTATTGGAGTGGAGTGGGGTAGTCTGTGGTAGATTGGACCAAATGGGGTAGAGTTGACTGTAGTGAGGTAGAATGGGGTGGAGTGGGGTAGTCTGCATTATGGTATGGTTGATTGGTTTAGATTGAGTGTAGTGGGTGCGATTGGAGTGGAGTGGTGTAGATTGCAGTGGAGAGGGGTAGGGTAGATTGGGATAAAGTGGAGTGGGGTAGAATGGATCAAAGTGGAGTGGATTGGAGATGAGTGGGTAGATTGGGGTGGAGAGGGGTTGACTGAAGTGGGGTAGATTGGTGTAGAGTGGGTAAGATAGGTGTGGATAAACTGGGGTGGGGTAGACTGTAGTGGAGTGGGGTAGATTTTGAGGGGGTAGATTGGGTGGATTGGATTGAAGTATTTTAGGCTAGACTGTAGTGAAGTGGAGTAGCATGGGGTAGATTGGGATACATTGGAGTGGAGTGAAGTGGGGAAGAGAGGAGGGTCGTAGAATGGATTGGCATGGCATAGAGTTGAAGGGCAGAGAGTGGAGTGGCGTAGTGTCAAGTATGCAAGGTTTGGTAGCTCACAGCCATTTCAAACAACACATTTTCAACTGAAATGGCCATTACATTTGCACCAAAATATGTTTTTACTGCACACAAACGATAAAGTTTGCAAATGTCATCACCTAGTGCATTAATTTGATTTGATCGTATTCAAATATTTGTTTCCACCACATTTCAGAATTACATAAAAATATGCTTCATTTGTACTAATTCTGATATATTCTGAAACATCATCAGTTATTTTTCTGTGTGTGCTAGTAAAAGAAACATCTTACACCCTCTCCTCTTACATGGATACTCAGCAGAATTGTCCCACACATTCTCTCACTTTAAAGTCGAAAAAAGAAAAGTAAACACCAAGCTCCTCAGAAGAGAGAGCTTGACATTTGACCTCTGTGTATGAATGCATAGCAAATGTTACAAGATAAGAACAAGATTTAAAGGCCTGTTTAAGGAAAGTGAGTTTGTGAAAGTAACGGGAGGGACAAATTCAAAGTGGACAGCCGAAAGCAAATAAAGCCAGCAAATAGAAAGCAAGCACAAAGCCAACAGCAAGCAAAGGACGGAAAGCATTCCTAGGTCAGCTTTCTGAATGTCCCTAAGATATCTTTTGCAAACCAGTGGCACTGTCTGGTAGGCTTCAATCTAAAAACAAGTTTTAATGCCTTCAATGGGGCGTTATTTCTAAATTCGAAGAAGTATGCACCTCCAGTTTGTACAGCTCATACTAGATTCGACTTTTTGTAACCATTACTTATTTTTGTGGGTAAAAAAACTTGGGCTCTAACTGATCCCTAATATTGCAGATACGAAACGTTAGCCTCTTTCTAAGCACTCCTTATTGTAGATAAGAGAAGTTTGGCTCCCTGTTGTGGATATTATATTTTCAGCTCTTTCTAGGCATTCCATTTTGTTATAGATAAGAAAGGTTCAGCTTTTTCCAAACACTCCCTACTGTTGTAGATAAGAGAAGTGAACTATTTCTAAGCACTCCTTGTTTTTGTGGATAGGGGAATATGACTTCCTTTCAAGTGCCCACTATTGTGGTGGATGAGAACATGTGTCTTTTACCAAGCATTCCCTGTTGCAGTGGATAAGGAAAGTTCGGCTCTTTCCAAGCACTCCTTATTGTTGCAGGTAAGAGAAATTGACTCTTTCTAACCACTCCCTGCTGTGCATAAGACAATTTAGGTTCTATCTAAGCACTCCCTATTGTTGTGAATTAGAAAAGTTGGATTTTTTTAAGCACTCCCTTTTGTTGTGGATGAGAGAACTGATTAGAGATATATAAAGCGAATTGCCTAGGAACACTAGATTTGGCCAAGTGAGGTCTATTAGATGCGGCCGCCCTAGCGCCATACACAAAACATGTGTCACGTATGTCATGTCTGCTCCACAACAACCCATGTGTGTGAGAGTGAAGATGGCCCTCTTTAAGGGATTTAGGCATCACAGACCAGCGAGGGCCTGCACGTGGCCTGGCCTGCTGCTTACAGCCCTGACATCTCTCTTGCATGACAGGGTTAGAGCGGATGTTTTAGTAGTAAAAACAAAATTAAGCACCCCCGCCCTCCACTCCATTCTGGAAACCTGGAAGTAATTAGCACTGACGTGGAGGGGATGTTTACTCATCACAATGTTTATAACCGCTGTGGTAATTAATGTCATTAATATCAAATCAACCCTTAATGAGGGAAGGCAGCGATGCCTCAGTCACTGGGATGAGTTACACGGAGGCAGATGGGGACAGTGGGAGGCGGGGCCCGCCGGAGCAGGGGCTTCTCCTAGCTTTCATCAGAGGCTGGTGTGAGGGCAGAAGGCGGATGGCCAAGAGGAGCGGATCAATGGATGCACGCAGAAATGTAATGACTGTATTGGCACACTCATCTATCTATCATTGATGAATACATCACATTATCTACATTTAAATACGGGTGTCGTGTCTTTCAATACTTTGGTTTTAGCGCAGTGAAATAAAGTCGAGAACAGGAGGGAAGGAGGTGTGGGGGGGACCTGTCAGACTTTTTTGTAATTTCTTGAAGTCTTAGGTACAACTCAGCAACATCAGAGGTGAGATTGCATGGGTAAAATGTAAAATAGTTCACTGTCCCTGACAGTACCAGAAGCACCTTTGTTGGGTGCTCACGCGGCAGGCAGGGTGCTAGATTCCACACAAAATGTACTATGCCCAATGCAGGTGCAAACCGCGTGTGGCCAGCACAGCACTGAAATGTAGATGGGTGGCTTCAAACTGGGAGTCCTTCTATTAAGAGAGGGGGACCGGAATATTTTGAGAAGGGTTAGTTCTCTCTCACATATATAGGTGCAGTGTGTGACTGCATCCTCTTGAGGAGGGTATCTGTGCAGTGCTTAACTTGAGCCGGTGTTTGCTGGTGCTCTGCACCGGCAATTAATTCTCAATACCGGCACTTATGACAGTCCACCACATGGTGACACTGTCTGTTGAATTTTGAGGTGCACAACAACAGAGTGCTTAATAATGCAATACACATGAATTATTAAATACTGCCAGGTGGCATTGGGTGATGCAGACTCCCGTGGCCAACTGAGAAGGGCCCTGGCAGTTACTTTTTTTTTTTTTTTTTTTTACAAATTAAGCTCTGTATCTGTGAGGTCCCACGACCTCCATATCCCTCTCCCAAGGTGGACCCTCAGGGCAGGCGGACTGTGTGCCACTTCATATGTGGCTTACAATCAATGTATACTCTGACTGCCTGTTTGCCCTTGAGCAAAGTGGCAAAGGTGCTGCTTCATTTTCTTGTGGCCGTACCACTCTTCAAAAGAGGGAATGCCCCATTGAGATCACCCAGGCACAACATGTTCACCAACGTGATCCATATTACAGAAGGGATCATACATGTGTCTGGGACACCACCTGTAGTACCAAAGTGCCCCATGGGACACACAAAACAAGTATATGTACACAAAAAGAGAGAGCAATGGGAGTGTTTGCTAGCCCACACCGCCTCCCTATAGAAATTATATCATCACTAATGGTGTGGGGTAGTAGGAACTGAAGGTCAGACTAGGTCAGTCTTTTTTCAGTGGTGTTGGTAAGGTCACTGTAGATCCTCAGGTCGGGAAGTCATTGCTGGAAAAATGTCCAAGCTAAGGGGTGCTGTGTTGCCTACAGGGGGATGGGGGATTTCCCTTACGAACTAGGTGGTCTCACACACATAATAGTGTCTTGCTTCATCATATGACCACCTAGCCCCACCCAAGTAAGATGATACTACTTGGGCAGACTCAACCTTGTGGTTAAAAGAACCTGAGGGAGTGCTGAAATTAAACTGGCTGGATAGTTACATTGATCCAGAAGGGGTGAATACTAAAATTACCAAGCATGTCGCCAATAGCTTCTGCTAATTTTAATGAAGGTGCATGCTGGTAAACCTAAAACTAAAGGGGAAAGGCTCGTTGGAGAGTAATGTCTCTTGGAGTCTAAAAGAAAAAGTGGATGACCAACATGTTTCTGCCCTCACTCAGTGCTGGTAGGTCAGGGGCATTCGTCAGGGTCGGAGCACACACAGTACGTGGGGTGCTCAAAGAGTGAAAAATTTATAAAAATGTATATGGCCTACCTGAACGGGTAGTTCACAGTGGGGTAGGCCCCAGGGTAATGGGCAATCTACCTCTGGTCTGGCTAGTGCCGGGGGGGGGGGGGGGGTTCCCTTGTAGTCACACTCACTCCAAAGGGAATACCAAGGGGGGTTACCTACATGCCGGAGCCACCCCCCCCCCCCGGCACTAGCCAGACCAGAGGTAGATTGCCCCTTACCCTGGGGCCTACCCCACTGTGAACTATCTTGAATCTTGAATCTTGTGTGCTCCGACCCTGACGAATGCCCCTGACCTACCAGCACTGAGGGAGGTCAGAAACATGTTGGTCATCCACTTTTTCTTTTAGACTCCAAGAGACATTACTCTCCAACGAGCCTTTCCCCTTTAGTCTTAGGTTTACCAGCATGCACCTTCATTAAAATTAGCAGAAGCTATTGGCGACATGCTTGGTAATTTTAGTATTCACCCCTTCTGGATCAATGTAACTATCCAGCCAGTTTAATTTCAGCACTCCCTCGGGTTCTTTTAACCACGAGGTTGAGTCCGCCCAAGTAGTATCATCTTACTTGGGTGGGGCTAGGTGGTCATATGATGAAGCAAGACACTATTATGTGTGTGAGACCACCTAGTCCGTAAGGGAAATCCCCCACCCCCCTGTAGGCAACACAGCACCCCTTAGCTTGGACATTTTTCCAGCAATGACTTCCCGACCTGAGGATCTACAGTGACCTTACCAACACCACTGAAAAAAGACTGACCTAGTCTGACCTTCAGTTCCTACTACCCCACACCATTAGTGATGATACACACAAAACAAGCACACATTTCACCTTGCATTGCAATCGCATTTTCTTTAATACAACCTCATTTGTTCCCTACTGACCAGGATGCTTCGTATACAGTCTAAGATAGAAGAATCTTCTTCCAGGCCTCCTTCGCTGTCTTGGCCAGCTTTGTTGAGCGACAAATGCCTCATTCAAATGAGGACTAGGATTGGGCAGAATTGTGCAAAGTGATTTACTGCTTGAAACAGTTTTGTGTCAGTATTTCATAAAACGTTTTTACACAAGGTGTAGGCCTGGTAAAAAGTTAATGCAAAATAATGGGAAACTGCATTTTGTTCTGAAATCATAATTGTGCGCTCCTCTAGCTAGGACTAGGCAGAGCCTAACCCAGTTATCACAAACCTAATAATGAAGGAATGCCCAGCCCGGTTGTTACTTAGATGCAAAGAGCAACTTTAAACTCACATTATCTATTTAGAAATGTACATAATACCTGAAGCCTGCAATCTCTTTAAAAGCCTCTCCAATTTCTTTATTGCAGGCGACTTGTGACGTCTCGTGTCGCCTGTAACAAAGACATTACATACCTGCTCAACTGTAGTAACTTGTTACCCTTGAGTTCTTACATCACAATGCTTGCCGCAAGAGGTCAAGTTAAAAGGAAGGACACAGAGCATAATTAAAACTGCAATTTAAACGTCTTCTGATTTTTTTCTAGACCAACCAAGATTAGGAAAAAATAAAACATTTATGACAGGTTTATTTTTTTAGAGGTGCTGGGTAATTATAGAAAAGAAAGAATCTACCTGCATGTTTCTACACATTCTGAGCTGCAGCACCTTTAAAAATCTGACATGTATGAAACTGATTCTAATACCTTTGAACCACAAATACTGGATTTTATCAGTTTTTTTGTTGTGTTAAATTTAGCTTTATAGTGCCTACTTTTATTCTTCATATCTACAAACATCCTATCTGTTTCATATGAAAGAGCAGCACACCAAGGATTTAAGCAGTTTGTGGGAAGGGTGATGGTCGGACCATGTGTTATTAGGAATAAAATACCTCCTGATGTACATTAGGTGATATTACAACCCACCAAGGAGTTTCATGACCTTATAAAGGAACTCGACTTTCAGCCTCGTTCTTCTACATTGGTCACAGAACTCCTTGATGACTTTCAATATGCTTATAATTATCCAGCAAAAAAAAGACAAATTCTGTGTAGTAATGTGGCACATTCTATGACAGCATTATTTCACTAGTCGTCATTTTAATGCATATTAATATGGTCTATGCAAAGGTTACCATTTAACAACAGCAGCAAACAGCAATAGAAAGGAGGCAGCTATACGTTGCGTGGTACCATGTGTAGCTCAAAAAAAAAAAAATACCACGCATGTATTTGAGCTAGAATTAATTTTTTTATTAAAATCTACAAATTATGCACCAGATGGTGGCTATGTGAGAAATGTGATAAATTCATAACATTGGCAAAGCTGAACAATGCATTGTCCCGTAGCATTTCTATAGAGGCCAGAAAGTGTTTTCCTGGTGATTTGGTAAGCATCTATTTTTGTGGCAAGCAGTGGAATATAGGTGTAAGGTGTGTTCTCTGTGAGTGCTGTGCATGAGGCTCAGAGGGAGCTCCTGTTCTGTCACAGTAAATCTGTGCTTGCTCTTACACATGAGGTGTAAAACAGATCGTGTTGCGCTTCTTGATACCCACCATCTTCTTCTTGTCCCATCTATGCCTGAGCAGGTGATGTATTGGTGAACAGCCAGGTCCTTACGGTTCTCTGGAATCTATTGTGCATTAGAGCGACTCGTTCTTGCTGAGAAGGAGATTAAGCCCCTGTTCGCTGCTTGTACAGTGAACAAAGTACAACAAATGTGAGATATCCTGAAGGATGCAGAGGGTCCTTCTTTGGCAGTGAGTTTGATGGTTGGAGTGATAAGATTTCCTGAAGGATGCTGAGGATCCACTCTTGATCTGAGGGTCCTTCTTCGGAAGTCAGTTCAGTGGTTGGAGTGATAAGATGGACAGTGGCAGAGAGGAGTGCAGAGACAATGGTGTGGCATGGGCAGTGGGCAGGGGCAATGAGTAAGAGTGGAGAGAGGTAGTGAAGTGGATATGGGCAGTTAGAGGTCAAGGGAGGCGGGTGTCAGCGCAATGAAGGTCGTCGCAGAAGTGAAGGTGATCAGAGCATTAAAGGTTGGTAAAGGTCACATGCATGTCAATGGTGTAAACCAGGTCAGTGAAGGCGACGGGAATAGTGAGGACAGAAGCACTGACTGGACCTTGGACAGTGAGGTGAGTCGGCTGGAAGGGTGAAAGGGCAATGAGAGACACAGGCAGTGAAAGAGGAGCAGGTAATGAATGGAACAGAGCAAGTGATGGTGCAGGAATGGTAAGGGAGTAGGGACATTGAGAAGCCTGGAAGAGATATATGGACTAGGGCAGCAACAGTGGTCAGACAAGGGCAGCAGTGGTAGTTTGAGCAGAATCAATGGAAAGGTACCAAAGCAGCAACTGGGACTGGAGATGGGAAGCTTATAGCAGCATTGAGGTGCAAGGGGGTCTGGACAGAGACGGTTATGTGGGGAAAACAGAGAGCTCCTTCAGAGAAGGGAGTTAACACATCAGTGCTCATTGTCCTCCAATATACGTTGGCAAGGGTGTACTATTACTTGTCTGTGGGCGTGAAGGGGTGTGTGAGGTGAGATGAGGCCACCTACACAAGACGTGATTGGCCTGATCACGGCATCAATCCTTCATTCAAAATTACATTTACTGAACCAGTCGGAGGAAATTGGAAGGGATGTGATGTGGCAGAATGCTGGTCGAATGCGAGAGAAGATGGAACCACCTGTCTGTAAAGTGTAAGAAAAACACCAATAATTAGGGCCACTGTGGAACATCGAAAAACAGCTTTGCCCTCCTTCTACCTTAAAAAAAAGCTAAATGGATAGAGCTGAGTTAAACCACAGTGCTGTAACCCTGTAATTTGTCTCTAGCTTTGTAATTTTGTAAATAGGCAGGCAGGGGTAACTGCTGCGCACCACTGAGAGCACATGAGGGACGCAGGTAATGGTGCAGTAGGCACAGTGACATCAACCCTCTGTCATCAAGGGGGTGGTGGAAAGCTTTTTTAGAGGGGTTTAACCCCTATTATCATTGCTTCTCTCAGAAAGAATTGGGCTTGGGGAAACTAAATCTTCTCATGCATAATGCCCCTGCAACAAATTCACCTTTTCTGTATGGTCATCCCAGATTTGTCTCCTTTTTCTTGACTCTATTTTTGCTTTTTTTTTATTTTGTGCACTTTACCCCTGCTAAACAGATTTTAGAGTGCCTGTGTGAGATCATTATACATGGTTAAATTGTATTTACTCCTTCTTGGCATATTTAACTTGCCTATAAGTCCATAGTAGATAGTGTAGAGGTTATACCCAGAGCGTGGAAGTCAAATGTCACCTGTGGACTGCAGCACCTATTTTGCCATCCACATAGTTGGGCTTTAAAGCATGGCTTTGCACCTATCCTGGTAGCCTCACTGCAGCAGATAAATATTAAGTCACCCCTAAGTACACCTTGTCACTCAGACAGTAGGATGCCTGATAGCTAAACATGAAACATGTGCAAACTTAAAGTCAGCGTGTTCCACAAGTGACTAACATCCAAAACCTATTTTCACCAGAAGGGCCATAGCTAGGTCCTAGTAAAGTGTCAAAGTACAGATTATACTCTTTTATTTGTACCCTTTGACAGGAAAAAGCTAAAATAGTAATTCAAAGAAGACTATTTTTCATATTCATTCAAAGTCTAGTTCATTGGTGAAGTTAGATTATTAATAAATATTTAGGGAAAGTAATTTTAGTAAGTTATTTTCTTCTCTGCCTGAAGCTTCTGGAGGCTAATTTGCTTACCCTGCCAGCAACTGCCTAGCAACCGCTTAACCTTAATGAAGGAGGAAACCTCTCCCAGAGGAGAATAATGGCTTAGGCTTGGTGACAGGATGAACTGGGTGTGAGGCATTTGATTCCTATTAGCCCAGGAAGGATAGTTGCGGTGGCCCAGGAACTTTGTTAACTTGAAAGGGACAGGGGTTAGGACTTCCTCTCCATGGTTCAGTGTAAGGAGATACTAGAAGTAGGGAAAACCTTTGTCTCCAAGGCCCACACTAGCCAGGCTGGCTCCAAACCTAGAGGGAGGGAAGCTTCACCCAAAACTGATTTGGACTTAAGTTGACACAGGGGAAAGCACTGCTCATTTCCCTGACCACATCTCTGGTCTATACAGGGAAAAAAGGGTTTTCCAATCTTAGATTTTGGGAGTGAGGGGCACTGTGTGATTATTTGCAGTAGGACAAACAGCAAACACTGAAAAGGTGATACAGTTGCCCCTAGAAACATTTAGCCCATTGGTAAGTGAGGAGCCAGGAGTCGTCCCCACCCATTATCTTGTGTCAACCATAAATGTGGCATCCCAAAGCACCCTTCACAGTACCCTTTCTGGCCTGAAGAGACTGGATCTGCTGTCTCTGACCTGAGAGTAGCCCTAAAGGACAGAACACTTTCTCTCTTATATCCAGGACAAATAAGTGAACTGCAACAGTCAGTTAGCTGACCTACTGTGTTGCTGCAGGGACACAATAAGTTGCAAGAAGCCTTTCTCCTGGAAGGGACCAGGTGACCAGCACCAACTGGACATGGACTGAAGCTTGCTGGTGGCCTCTGTTGGAGTGAGTCATGTCTTTTAAGTGCTGTCCCTGAGGTCCTGGAAGTTTTAAAACTGACCCAGTGTAGTTGCTCTACAAACCGTAAAAAGGTGCTGACCTCAAAGGTATGGATTTTCAAGACCTCTGGAGCCACCAGGGGGACCTTGTTGAAAAAGTGTCCGATTTCAATGCACCTTCTCAGATAAAGCTTTGGGATTGCCCCTTTGAGGATTTTGAGCTCATAAAAAAAGACTAAAAAAGAAGACTGCGATGAACCCACTATCTGTTTTGTGCTGCGCCGCTGTCTACCTGAAATAACACTACAGCTCAACAGACTATTTTTGGCACTTAGGGGGTTATTACAACTTTGGAGGAGGTGTTAATCCGTCCCAAAAGTGACGGTAAAGTGACGGATATACCACCAGCCGTATTACGAGTTCCATAGGATATAATGGACTCGTAATACGGCTGGTGGTATATCTGTCACTTTACCGTCACTTTTGGGACGGATTAACACCTCCTCCAAAGTTGTAATAACCCCCTTAGTGCTTTTTGATGCTTTTATACCTGAAAAAATATTCATATTTTTTGTTCCCCTTTTTATTATTGTATTTTTGTTGTTTTGGTGACATATTTATTCAAATCACTTTATTTGTCTAATTCGGTTTGGGATTTTTATTGTTTCATATTTTGACTTTATTAATGTTTTAGTACTCTATAAATACTTTACACATTGCCCTAAGGTAAGCCTGACTCATTTGTGCCATGGTTACCAGGGGGTTGAACTCAGGTTAATTTGACGCTTTGCAGTTCCCCCTGACAAGTTAGTGTAATTATTCCATGAGGTGGGCAACCGTCCTCCCCAAATAATAATACACTTTCTTACACCCCATATCCATGTCTATGCTGCTGTGAAATTTGATTTCCAAACGTTCTTTGGATTTAAAAAAGACAAGAAGTGAGAAATGGCTAAACAAAAAGCTGTGTATGCCAAAACATTTCAGTACAAATTAAATAATAGGAGAATAACTGAGCAAGCCTCAAAATTAATAAGTCGAGCCTTGACAGATCCAAGCAAGGGGTATTGCTTGATTTTCGAGTCAAACTCCATGCCAAGCCACCAAAATAATAATTTTATAAATCAAGCGTTGGTGACATGTAAAGTGTATGCTGACTCATTTAATTTAAAAAGTAATTATTTTTGCCAATTTTTGTGTTTAATTAATGAGATAGCATTACTGTAGTGAGTATTAAACTTCAACTTTTTTCAGTTAAACTTAGAAAGTTTTCAGATGGGGCACACTATCAACAGTGCCACGAGGGAATCAACAAACAATTATATTTTTGCTGTGCTTTGCATAAATGAACAATATTATCATTCTACACTGAGCAACACCTCTATCTATTTAAGTATACACCAATGAAAAGTTTTTGCATATTTCCAACTTTATCACATCAATATGCTCTCAAATGTGTATTCCAGAAAAAATGCAGTGAGGCAGTGATTTCTCCAGAGTGAAACAATGTTGCTAAGTAGGAAGGGTGGAATTGCAATGTGTACAAATCACATGACACATCAACAGACACTACCTTTTTCTAGAAATATGGTAAAAATGAATAGCTTTCAAAGTGAAGTGCCGGTATGAAACTTCCAATGAGTTTCGCAGAGTCATGAATATAATCCATTAGATGATTTATTGCATCATTAATATAAAGCGAGAATAGGATGGGAGCTAAAAACACACCCTTGGCAACCTCCTCCTTCCCCATCTTAGGGTTAGCTCACCCCCTGACACCCACCTCCCTTGGGCATAGGTTGATTCATGCAACCTGGTGATGACGTGATGCAAGCCTTAACTCATTTCCATCCTTTGCAGAAGGAGGATAACTTTGATTACCTTGGCACTGCCATAGATAAATCATTTTCTTGGTCCACACGAATAAAATCAGCATATCTTTATAACATGCTACGTCTGTAGTGTTCAAAAAGTATTAAAAGAGCACGCCTAGACAAGGTTCACCAGCTCTAGAGATTTATTGAGCAAAACGTCAAAGTGTAGCCCTGTATGGGGCTGAGGTTTGGAGTCATGTAAGGATGAAGGGGGTGAGCACTAAAGAAAACAACTTCCTCACTCAGATCTCTGCTTAGCATTCCACAAAGCACTCATATTGCCACCCAGTTTTTTTAGACTGGGCTTAAACGAGGTATACATGTAGCAGCACTGAGGCCATTGTTACATTGGTTACGACTGTGGACTACCCTCGAGCTTGAGTCGTGCAGAAATGCCTCAGATGAGATATTGGGTATGTCCAACTCGCTGTCCGTCACATGCTTTCTCCATGGTAAGTCTAGTTATCAGGCTGTAGGCATGAACACGTTATGGAGCGACCCCTGTCAATTACAGGCAACGCCAGATCAGCTGTAAAGATGGCATTTTGGATCCACAATGCTGATTATTAGTATAGAAACAGTAGCTCTGGTTCCCTTAGGGCCACTTATCTTTCCTTCAAATAAGTCTCTGTGTTTGAGCTATATGTAGAGGAAATTACCCCAGCTGTAGCAAGGACATTATACATTAAGTACAGGTGGGTACCCTTGAGTTAGGGTATTTTATAACCAACTGGAAAAAAAACATCTGGAGCTGACGCCTGTTGTGTATTTTGTGGTGAATTGGTAGAAGATCTGGAATGTCTACCATGTTTTGTCCCCTGTATCGAAATGCAAGAAACAAATGAGTCAAACCTTCTGCCTTAACCGAGGCATCAGGCATTATCTAGTCGCTGCTAGTGTCTTCGGGCAAACACAAACCCCCAAATAGTCTTTGCTATGAGAAGATATCTAAATGTGGCCTGGTTGATTAGCAAGTGTCAGGGGCTTCCTTTGTACATATTTAGAATAATTCTACATCTCTGATATTAGTACCGAGGGTTTGATATTAATTATTTGTTCTTTGGGATCCAACCTATGCAGATATCTCACTGTTTGGTTCAGAGAATATAGTGAGATATTTAGTGTATCTAGATCTAAATGCCGGTACCTCAAAATCAACTCCGTTACACACATTATACTTTATATTTTGTGTGCCCACATTGTTTATTCATGATGTGTACGTTTCTGTGCTGTATGTTATATCTGGGTTTTTATTCAGTATGCTAATTTGGCATTGATCTATATGTATTGTTGTTACACACGTTACACTTAATATTCTGTGCGTCCACGTTGCTTATGCTTGATTTGCAGGTTGTGGATTCCGTGTTGTATTATATATCTGTGTTTTTATTTAGTATAGCATTGGGCACAGATCCATATGTACTGGTCAAAACTGATTTTGATTTTAAACTATGCTCTTAAGGTTTCAATGTAAATACTGTATTATTTTGGTATTTATGCTTGTTTTATGGGGTTATATCCCAAAATAAACTAGACTGATTGATTGACTAAGTTTCAAAATGAGTTGAAAGCCACTGGAAAAGCTCTTTCTGTTGGGGACTGATTTACAGCACTAGTCAGCATGCCTAGTAACATTTGTAAAAAAAAAAGAAAAAAAAAATGCCATGGTCCTCGTCAGGAGGCCATCGCAGCTTGCACCACCCGTTGTCTTGCTAGCGCTGCTAATGACAGTACCAACTCATTTACTAACCTTCACACTGTTACAAGTGTGATAGTTAGGACTGTTCCAGGCCCCAAAACTATAGGAATGGCTTAAGTATCAGATTTTAGTCAAATGTAATATTTATTATATTACTAAACAACTGTTGTTCTGCTCACCTCTTAAGGAGACAGACAGAGCCACAATGTGTAACACTGTCATAAGTGCCTGTGTTGACACCTAAGGCCCTGATTTATACTTTTTGGGGCAAAACTGCACTAATGCAGTTTTGCACCAAAAAGTTTAGCACCGGCCTGCACCATTTCTGTGCACCAGCCGGGCATCATATATATGGAATGGTGCAAGCCGGTGCAAAGGGTAGGCTAGAGTAAAAAAAATTATGGTCGGGTGGGGCTGGCGGTATGGAAGAAGGGGGGTTTGCACCACAAAATGACGTTAGGCAGGTTAGAGTTAAAAAGAAAAATGACTCTAACCTGCCTAGAGTCATTTTCTGACACAAAACCATCCATACCACATGATTCCTGTCTTAGAAAAGGCAGGAGTCATGCCCACCAAGCCAATAGCCAGCACAGGGGACCAGGGTCCCCTGGGAATGGCCATTGCAACCTGTGCAATGTATGGGGGCCCATTTCAGGGTCCCCTATGGCACTTCAAAAAATAAAATAAAATACTTACCTGTACTTACCTGGGATGGGGTCCCCCATCCTCTGCTGTACCTCTGGTGTGGGTGGGGGTGTCCCTGGGGCCTGGGGAGGGTACCTGTGGGCCTATTTCCATGGTGTTCCACCATGGAAATAGGCCCACAGGTCCCCTAATGCCTGCCCTAACCCAGGCGTTAAAAAATGGGGCAAAGCAAGCTTTGCACCATTTTTTTACCCCTCCTCCCTCCCGTGCACCATTTTTGCACTGGAGTATAAGTATGGCGTTAAGGCCATAGAGTCATTTTTTGCACGGGAATGCCTACCTTGCATCTCATTAAGGCAAGGTAGGTTTCCACGTCCAAATAATGACTTTAACTCCATAAATTTGGCGCTATACGGGTCTAGCACCAAAGTATAAATATGGAGTTAGTTTTGCACCGAATTAGAGTAAAAAGATATTATGCTAATTCGTGCCGGTGCCAAGGACCAGAAACCTCCAGCTGACATTAAGCACTGCCTAGCGGTGTGTGTTGGGGATGTGGAGGTAACTGTGGAAAGGTTGAGGAGGTTGCTGTTGACAGCATTGAACATTTTATTAAAGAGTTTGGGTGAGTAGTTATGGAAGCCAAAGAAGAAACTGGTTCTGAATTTCTGACAGCCAGAACACTGACCACTGTCTCAACACACCAGAAAGTGGAATGGGTTTGGCTGTGCAGATGATGAGCAGGGTTTAGCAGACAGTGGTGGAAATGCTCAAGAAAAGGGGAGAGGCCCTTATTATCAACATGAACCTGAAGAGTTCATGTCAACTGCTAGGGATTGTTGGTGGCGATCAAGCCTGCTCGGAGATGTAATGTTAATTGATTGTGTAGCATTTATGCCACCCTGCGGTCACCCTAAAGCAAAAATACAGGTACTGGAATGGCTATGAGTACAGTATGTGTGCATAAGTGACTGATTTCAAATTAGGTTGGGTTAAGCATCAGGCATCACACTAGCATCAGTACAACAACAGAGCCTTAGTCCTTCTCCAGAGCGCGATAACGAGGTGACGGGTAGAGCTGAGTATGGATTCCACGCATAGCACAGCCGATGAGGGTCTTTAATGATATTCTATTTCTTTTTGACTGAATACCGGATTGAACTAAGCAGTGATTATGAGCCTAGCTTTCTATTTCCGAGTACATGACTGATTGGAAATGGTAGCGTTTGATGCAGTGCCAGGGGATTCGCTAAGCTCAGCAGAGAAGCTTAGCCCTTCCTTGGTTACGAGTGATCTTAGATGAGTGTATTCTGGTAGTGATATCACAGTGCAGAAACGTTCTTCATTAAATAATGTTTCTGCAGCGCTGCACGGCAGCGGGAGAGTAGACGATGGGTATTACTGTGTATTGTTGCAAGTTCCTTGCACGGTACACCATAGCTCCAGTATTCGTCAAACTTGCAGGCGGGAGAAGCCGACATGCGTTGTCATAGTGATGACACCTTCTGGTCAGAAAGAGAATGGCCCGGGCTCAGTCAGATAACTGCAGTCTGTCTTCCACCACAGGAGGTCGTGATATTGATCTGTTCAGAAACTGAGAAGCCTAGAACAAGAACTTCAGGTAAGAAGGCTGTTGCAAGCCCTTATCTACCCATCATGACTCCACCTCGGAAACTAGAACCATGTGGCACCCAACTAAGAGCCCAGTGTGAAACTGGAAAAGGACTGTAGAGCAGGGTGACAAAACACGTTAAATGGCAAATAATATAGTTTGAGAAAAGTCATAGCAACCCTGTGTCAAAATGCCTTTTAAATGATCAAACATTTTAGATTTTGTGAAATTAGTTATTCTGTAAGCTAGGAAGTGCTTACAAAGTTAGTGTAGTGTGACTCATAAGAGGATAATTCAATTTGGTTTTCCATGTGTCATTTATTCAATTTGCTTGCGTATATTTGTTTTGCCTCAGAATAGGCTGCTATAATTTTCTGTTGAAGTAGCTTTGTGTGGCATTTTCTATGCTTTGTTTGTTATCCTCAATTGTGTACTCTTGCTAGCCCCTGCCGATACTGAAAGGAAGTACAGTCCAAGGTCAATTTCTAAAGCATTTTAGTGCCTCGAAAGCATGGGTTCCGGGCTCTGAGCAAGTCAGATTTCAGCAAAATGTCCCTGCAGTAAGTGCTATACCCAGGAAGATTTCACCTCAGTATGGGCAGCTCACGATCTGTTGTGACTACAATAAGGCTTTCCCACTGAGAGTTCTCTCCAGTTAGGACTGCTAATGAGTGATGTCCCTGAAGCCACGAGTGCCCTCAGTGTTATGTGTGGTGTGACTGCTGTCAGTTCAAATGTCAGTATGATTTCATTATCATCAGTAGTGCCATTTCACTTTCTCCTTGCTCCACTGTGACATCACTCTTGGAGCTACCTCATATGAATTGGCCACACAAGGATCAATATTTAGAAAGAAAAATTGGAATTTCATTTTAAAGAAATTGAGACGTGGAATTGGAGATGATTATCAATTCTTCTTACTCGTGCAGCCTTGAAATTTCAGAGTTTTGCTATATGCATAAAGGAGCTTCCACCAATCTGTGAGTTTTTGAAGGGTGACACGATCAACAGAGCGGCAGCCTGATCTGCCGAGCACCTCGTTGACAATAGGTGGGGTGCTTTTGTTGAAGGAAGATTGGTCCACTCCCATTGATTGCTCAGTGAGCGATGTATGTTGCTTGGATCCATATTTCTACAAGATGTTAATGTAAGCATGATATAGGTTCTCATAGGTAAAATGAGAAGCTGTCTGTTAGCTGCATTTTGGATTCTCCGTAGCTTCAAAGTCATTCAGCATAGTCAAAATGGGAAAGTATTAGGAAAATTAACCTGTACTATGAGAGAATTAGTAGCGTGAACCTATTGTGGGAAGCTGCAGTGGGGCAGAATTAGTCAAAGGTGAACTATGATGTGGAAGATTTTTTTTGACCACTTGCTTTACCAGAGGTATAAGGGATAGGTTGGAATCCACATTCTATGCTTCCCAAAAGTTCAATAATGTACTGTCAGACGAGGAGAAAGGATTAACTGTAACACTCTGAAGCTATAGCAGGCCTTGGAGGCACCTCAGTGAGGAAGGAAGTGGATTTTCTCTCTGACAATTTATACAGTGGGCATAGTTTGTGAGAGTCGGATGGATGAAGGATCAGTCTATCTAGGTTTGAGCTCCCACAGATGCTGGAGGTTGAAGACTTTTCATAAGAAGCCTGTGCCTGAGAACAACATTCAATGTCTCGGATTATTTTGAAAAGTCTTCACCACACAGCGGTGTGGTCAGATGTGGTCTTTTGATATTTAGCCCACAGAACCTAGACGTTTGGGACCGAACAGAAAGTTATTATCAAAGTTCCCAAAGTGGGCCTCCAACTTGGAACTCCAGTGAGGTGTCCCCTTCATCGAAAAGGCTTTCTAATTTCATAAAAGACGGCCAGAAGATGTCTTTGCCAGAAATGCACTGAAGCTCTGAGAAGCAGTAGAATAGGGATTGCATCCAAGTGAACTGCAGAAGTCTGTCTCACTCCAGGGGAATGAGGAATACCTACCCACTGACAGTAATAGTAAGTCCAGTTGCAGCACGTGTGCTCCAGTGAATCAGCATCATTGAGAATACTGAAAACTGAAAACAACAGAGTCCACAGACTGATATCACATCTAACACTTCTGGTTCCAAAGGTGTCAACTAACCTGCAAATCCTTTCATAATTCTGTAATATTTTCCAAGAGTTCTTAAATTTGATGCAGGTAAGGCCACACAGCCAGTAGAGATGATACCACTTAGATACAATGGGACTTTGTCTCTGTAAAGGAAAGTTAACTGCAAGTGAACATTTAGGCAAAATACTTAATTTCACTGCCATGGTAGCTCTTAGAAGCAGGGCACTTGTTGGCATTAGGTCACCATTAAAACAATCATTGGTCAATAGGATTGCCACTCCCATTCTGCAATGACAAAACCAATAAAAAAATGGAATGCTTGCTGCAGTGCAAACATTTAACAAAAATGATTGTCCAGTATTTAAAATGCGTGGATGTGATAAAAAAAAATAAAACACGCGATGACAGAGTGTGCTTTTCACAAATGGTGGAGGAACGCTGTACCCAGACATCCAATAGAAAGAATATGTTCTATCGCAGTGGTTACCACCCTGTGGTCCGGGGACCCAAGGGGGTCCGCGAAGCCTCCTTAGAGGGTCCAAGCCTGCTTAGAAAATTAAATAATATTAACAGATTAGGTCCTGAGCTTTCAGTAATGACTCAGTGGGTGGTCCCCGGGTTCTAGTAATGATAAAGTGGGGGTCTACAGAAGTCAAAAGGTTGGGAACCATTGTTGTATTGTATGTGCATTAATGTATAGCTTACCTCTGACAAGCCACTGATGCAGATTTTGGTTAAAAGCACACTATTCCAGGACCCAAATATGATAGTGTTTAGTTCAGTCGTTATTCTTTTTTTTAGTAGTGTGCTTTTAAGCAGTAAAATGCATTTAGGGAAATGTCTTTGTGATGAGGTTAATAACATTTAAGACTGCTCACTAGGGATGATTTGTGATTCATGCAACGAGGATGTTGAGGCAGAAGACAGGGTCGAGGAGTTTCAGATCATTCATAGATTAAGTCGTCCATCTTCAGGTTTTAAACATAGGGTAGATTATGAACTATGCGTTGAACAGTAAGCATTTCATAGGAGATACATGCAGACCAAGGTCATGCATTTGGAAGGACATTTGTTAGGTCAGCAGGTATGCAGAGAATAGTCGGAAGGGAAAGCTGAGCCATAGAAAGTCATATGTCAAGGGCTTTTTGGGCTATTTTGCATGCAGGATCATGCACATATGGAGAAACAATAAATACATTACAGTATTTTTTTTTTTTATATTTGATAATAAAGTAACTTGGAAATCATCTCTGTGGTAAAGATTGGTTGAGTTCTCTCATAAGATTTTGGTAGATGGTCAGGAATCCTGTCTGTGGGTAGAGCTGTTGATTCTCGCTGTGCTTCTAGTTTGGAAGAGGATAGATCAAGACTGTGTCCAAAGGAAGTCAAGATGGAATAATAATTTTTTAACCATTCCTCTGAATTGCGAATTATTAATTATTTTTGGTGGCAGGGGGTTACATCATTTGATGGCCTGTAAAGAGAAAAATCTGCCTTCCACTGTTTTGCCTTCTCGGTGAAATAATTAGTTGCCATGCTATGGTACAAGATAAGTTCCTTAGTTGGAGTATTTGGCGATTTTGATGTGGATGAAGCTCGGTCCTTTGCAATTCATTTCCTTGGGAGTGCTACATAGAAATTCTAAAGAGAACCTTCTTGCGCCCAGTAAGTAGTGGCGGGCCTTCAAGACTGGGGAAGTGTGGACCCGTATTTTTACATGTAAAGAATGTCTTGCAGAGTAGTTCTTAATTCTCTGGATGCATCTCATGAGTGAAAGTGAGAGTCAATGGAACAGTCTTTCTGCATAATGCTCTTTTGAGACCAAAATAATTATTTGGACTGATCCAAGATGTGATTGACATTAGTCAATTGCTGATGGTTCCTGAGCCAAAGAAGCCAATTGCTGGAGAAGGCAGACCCAAAGCCCGTCAGACTATTTATAAAATACATGTGGTTGCCATGAACGGCACAAGTGCCATTACACATTAACCTAAAAAAGGATGTATGCAGTTTAATAGGTATTTCTGGCTCACTTATAGCTGGTCGGGTTGCACTGGTTACTGCGGCGTGGTACCTGTGTCACACCTAAGCAACGATATATTGATGATTATGAGGAGCCATTTCTTGCATGGAAGTGTCTGCCTTGACTCTGAGGCTTTTCAAGCCTTCCTGCACGCTGCCTGGGGGGACAGGCAGGTCTGTGTGTGGGAACAGGCACCGATGTAAAAGACACATGTGTCTCTGGCGCGTCTGACACCTCGCGCAGGCACTGAATGAGCTCTACCACTGGAAATGATCAGTCAAAACACTCGTGCATGAAAGTGAGGGGAGTGCAGACTCTGCATGCAGACAGCGGAGAGCATCGAATTTTCCACCATCCTCTCCATTGAAGGCAACCTAATGGATCTGCAGGTGACATGGCTCCAATGACTGCATGCGAGAAGAAAGTGCTTTATCACCACCAGCAGGGGGATCGCGTGCCAGATAAATCATCCTCACACATTATACTTTTACCTATCACAGGGTGCAAGCACATTTGTAACGCTTTGTTAGTCCAGGAGAAAATGATTCCAGTAAAGATGATAATGCCTTTTATTGTGCAATCAAAAATAATTTACATGCGTGATAAATGTATATAAGCTTTCAGGATAATACTAAGACCTCACAGATGAAGCTGACGTTAATCTACATTTGTTACCCGAAAAATAATACTTTTTTCAACTCAGATTTCACGGGGATGACTTCATACCTGCGAGTTAGTTACACCATCCTACTCTGATAGACTATGGATATCATTAAACGGATGCCTGCTGTCCATCTGATGTCCTGTACATTGGATAACCAGTCTTCAATCATGACAAATAATTTAGATAATTTTTATGTCTTTTTTGTTTGCGTAGCATACACTGCATGACTCAATTCCTTCTGGAGATGCATGTAATTAGCATTACTTGTTAGGGCGAATTGCCCATGAATACATAAAAAATCACATTCCTGCTATTGGGATTGCATGTATAGGGCAAGCATATGGTCACTTATCAATATTACATTCCGGGGCTCCGTGGTTACAAAGCGCCATCCTCTGGGTAGACCCGGTAGCTTTTTAGCATGGCCCGGAAGCACATGAGGTTAGGACCCTTACAGATGTTATATGACAATTCTTTCTACATGGTGAGGGCCAGCAACTGAAAATCACCAACATCGTCCTGTGGATCACCAGGCAGTTGGCCTTGTCAGATTGTAGAGACGGGATGGTTGGTAGCAATTGATTTTGTTTCCAGAGGTTCCTGGGTGCTGCAAGTTCTTGACTTTTGAAGATAAGGTAAAGAGTTTTGAAAGGGACCTGGTCTGTACCCAGAGCCAATGACGTCCTCAGGGTGCTGCTGAGGTTGGCTTGTATGTTTGGATGCACAGCAGTGCTCTCTGCTTTTTTGTGACCTTTTACTTTGCTAAGTAGCTAGTCTGGTGTACAGTACATTGCCGTAGCCTGAGTGAGTTCAGCTTCATTTGGTAGACTATGGCTTTGAAAACGACCATTATTTCGGTGTAAATACATTGTTACTTTGGGGTTCAGACAGTTGGTTGGCTACAAATGAGAGAGGAACTAAGACTGAGGATAGAGGCATGTTCAGTTCTCTTGCGTTGGCCAGGGTTTAGGATTAGCTTAGAGGCCTCAAAAGAGAACATTATTACCATCTAAGGTGAAGTCAGGCATTTAAAGGAACATTTGAGTACTGGTTTGAAACCTAACGATGAGTTTGCAAATCCCATTGGTCAAAGAAAGCTGTTTATTCTTGGGAAATAGTCATCGCTCTGGGACTATCCACAGATCTTTTTTGGGTTTAGATGTGCTCACCCTAAAACCACTTAGCCCCTCCGATGGTTTTCGTTACAACACATTTCTCAATTGGCTCCTCTTCTACAATCAGATTCTGGGCTCAGCTTTAAATGCCAGTTCATGAACCGAGTAACAACCCCAACTAAATCACAAAAAAAATCTAAAAAACGACATACATAATGGATTCACATCAAACCAAGCAGTGGTGCTCCAATGGCATAACCACTACCTTCATCTCAAGATTGTTGTAATTCAATTTTAGGGATCGCGTATTTGCCTCGACCAATCTTTCCAAGTATTTACAGGATTAAGCTTCAGTACTTGCATACGACTGACTTTTTTTAATGAAAAGTAGGAACACATTTAATTTCTTTTTTCCAGTTACTTTTTATTTTTATTTTATTTTGCGTGTATGGTAAGGGAGCTACCGGCGTTCCCGCATATGTGATCCATGTATGCTCAACTCCGAACCTCTGCCTTTTCATGGCAGAAATAAGAGTTCAAGCGAAATCTGGTTTTATCCACATTCCTGCATGCACCGAAAGAACAAAGTCATATTTGATATCTATCCACAAAACCAGGCCCTGTCTAAATATCACAAAGCAATTCCGGAGGTATGTTCAGAAATGAAACAGCCGGAATCACGTACACAATTGTTAGAGAAGCCCGTTCAAAGTTCAGTTAGCTAACTTTGCACATGCACCTGAGTCCAAACAAGCGTATGCTCTTTCCAGAAATGTACACTGAGGCTGGCAAATGCACAAGTATTCGGACAAGTTTAAGTTGTATCCTTCAAATATATATTTGAGCAAACAAAGGCATATTAGTAACTATAAATATGTATAAACATGGGCCAAGAGCACGGACCATAAAAAAGCCACTTCTCTCTTGGCGAACCTTCCTTCGCTCAGACAGAATACACACATGCACCTGATCTAAAGTGCAAACCCATTTTTCTGAATGGCCATTTTTTTTAGCATTAAAGTACATTTGTTTGGCCTCAATCCATGAGTTCCAGATAGTTAATGACGTCTGATCTATACTGGGTTTGTTAATTATAGTTCACGTCATGCACACGTAGCATCTGCGCATGCACCATGATGACAGTACTGCACATGTCGTGTTTTCAGATATGCTTCGAATATTACTTCATTCATTTTCTGAATGCTTGAATTACAGATAATTCCAGAACCTATTAGAACTGTTGTTTTCTCACAAGCCTACATCATGTCCAAAATCTTTGAAGTCCATTTGCTTGTTGAAAGTAGGCTCTAAGAGCATGTAAAATTCAGTTCAGGCAGTTTCGAGCTGCCTCATTTCTGGAGCGATCTTTAGACAAGACCTATTGTAACCTTCCTCCTCCACAAAAGTGTCTTCAAGAGCATTTTGCACCAATTGCACGCTATAAAAACAAGCATAGGCAAAGGCAGTAGGCCTTGCCTATACTGAGCTATTGGCTTTGTCCATGCATTTTTTTACTCACAGTCACTGAAGCCACCAGGTGGCATCCCCAACGAAATTAAGAATACTTGCCTTAGCGCCATCTGACTGACCTCTTACACACAGCGGTGAGAAACAGAAGACAAGCGATGTGAAGCTCTATTTAAGAAAACTAAGTATTGTTGCTTCAGGAGGATCTGGACAAGGGATGATGGGCAGTAGGAGGAGGTTGTGTTGTCAGGTATTGATCTGTCTGTGTACAGGTGGTTATGAACCACAGAAATGTGAAGCACAATCTAAAAACACGATATCCATACTATTATTTTTGGGGCTGTCGACAAGATGTGGGTAGTGAGAGGAAACTGCACAGGAATGAGACAGCGCTGGGGGCTCTTCTTTGCTGACTAAGTGAGATAAGGCTTTGCAGGGAGCTGATGGTTTGCAGTTGTGGCTGGTGGCAGGGCAAATTGGCAGGAGCGGGGGTGAACAAAACAAATAAATGATAATAAAAACAAACTTACCTCAACCCCGCCGCAGTGCCATGTCACCGCACCACCGCTTTTCAGGTCTCCTCTGCATTGCAGGCAGGCACAGGCTCCCAGCCTGCGGCAAATCCTAATGCTGCTCTCATGCTGCTGGCAGCATGAGAGCAGCGTCAGGATTGGCCTGAGCGACCTAGCTTTGCGCTCCCAGGCATACTGGGAGCATGTGCCTTCTGTCTCCAACCCGGCAACGAAGCTCAGGTTGGAGATAGCTCAATGTGCATGTGTGTTTGGCCGTCCGATACACATGTGCACTGAGGGGATGCACACCACTCCTTCTCCCTGCCTGTCATTCCCAATGGCCCCGCCCCTTTAAAAATAAAACAATAATAGACATAGTTTATTATCATTTTATTGTTAAAGTTTTGCAGCTGCTGCTGGCGGGGGGCGACGCTCCTCCACCATAGCGGAGGAGCCGCTGCTGATGGTTTACAGCTGTGGTGTTCTGTGATGCTGTCTCCATCATTTTGTGCTGACCCTGCCTTTTCCATGAGCTCTACTATAACGCTGCGCGTGCAGCACTAGGTGCAGAGGGAAGTACGTCTGCCGAGGGTATGTGCAAAGAAAGGACAGGAAAGCTTCTCTTTAGGGCTGGGAGTGGGATGTGAGGAGGAGGTTGTGTGAGTCAGGCAGGGGAACTGAGGGTCATTTTTTGACGCAAAATCGGCACAAACTTCCAAAATATAATTGTATTGCTTTTGAGTAAAAAAATGACGCAAATGTGGCGCAAAAAAAGTATAAATACGGGCCTGAGTGTCCACATGCAACAAGGAAGAGAGAGTGCAGACGACAGGGACGATGCTGAGGAGGATGGCCTGCCAACGGAGGCTCAGAAATGGGGACAATAACCATTAAATGCCTCGTCTTGACCTATAAAGCAATCCTTTATTTAATGGGTGCCTTGCAGAGGGGCACATTTTCAACTGTGCTTTTACTTTACTCTTTAAGAAGCTTGATTTGCCACAAACACTTTGAATAACAATGACGTTTATTTCAAATAAAAATATTGCAGTGAAAGCTGTCTGAGGCTAGGAAAACTTTCTCGGAACAACTCACAGATTGCCAGGGACAATTATTGGTGGCATAAAACCGGCCAGAGCAGAGTGTGAGTACATTTTCACAGCACCAGCACTCCAGTGGCAGGTACTGGGTGCAGCTGTGGAGTAAAGGCACAGTACCTTAATCACGTTGAGAGCAGCGGACGGGCACTGATTAAGTTAAACGAATCTGTCCTTCCTTCGTGCTCCATAGCAAGCATCATAAGTGGCATTTTGGCTGAAGTAGCTGATTAGGAATGTTGCAAAGAAGAGTGATGCTGAGGTGCACAAATGGTAAGGGATGGGTGGTCTCCAAGCCCTTTTTGTAAATAAATATGGCCCATATTTATACTTTTTTAGCGCCGCATTTGCGTTATTTTTTTACGCAAAAGCGGCGCAAACTTACAAAATACAATTGTGTTTTATAAGTTTGGGGCGCTTTTGCATTAAAAAGCAGCGCAAATGCAGCGCCAAAAAGTATAAATATGGGCCTATGTCTCGCAAGCGGGACGCATGCACTAGACCTTGCTTTCGCAGGCTCGACCCTAAAAATCAATAAAACTAGTCATGTGTTTTATGCAGAACACTACAGTAAATAGGTACTCTTTCAGAAATGTCTTTCAAACTATGAAGTCCTTGACTAGCGGTCCTCAAATTTCCCATGCACAAGGGGAAATTTATTTAACATTTGTCAGTTATTGGCAGAGTGTGATGCAAAATATGATTTTTCTAACACCCATGAAAAGGCGCAGCATTACCACAATCAGACATGGCCTCTGGTTTCAGCAGGCAAGCTCCTGGGAAGAGGGAACGAAAGTAGGGTACACCCATAGTACCATTGCCCAGCTCCTCCTACTGTAGAGCAGTCACCTGAACAAACTGCTTGCAACAGCATCAACGCCAGCTAAAAATAGATTTTGCAAAGGTCTGTTTGCTAATGAGTCCCTGCCAATGTGCTGATGAACATTTCTCTTCTGTAGCTCAGTAGCGACTCTTGAGGAGCAGCGGACACTGAAAAGTTACAAAGGGATCGTTGGCACAGAGCTCTTTTCTAGTCTAGGCTGTGGCATAACAAAGGCTTCCACTGACCTCACAGTGCGGGGGGCCCGAGCTCCAGAGGGCCCCCTTAGCACAGTACCCTGGCCTGATAGCTCCTGAGTGAGGGGGGGCTCCATGTACTTTCAGGGGGGCTCCCTCCAGTTTCGTTATGTCACTGAGTAAAGGTGGTCACCAACGGTACCACCTACTGGAGAGGGGCCACTTGAGGATCTACTAAACAGTAACATAAGTAGAAGGCTGGCAAAATCAAAGGTGCCAAAATGCCATGGGTTGGCCTGACATTAACATCAAACTATATGCCACACATCCTAATGTCGGTCACACAGCATTGCAGGGCCAGATACCCTTTGAAAACTGCATGTGGGAATGGATTACAGACACCCAAGAATGACCCTAGATCACAAGGTCTTTGGATGTTGCTTCTGTAAGGTGCTGTTCTCCACTTATTCTACGCCATGAAGGTATACATCTGTGAAGATGGTTGACTTGCAACATAGTGAGTTTTTTAAACCAAAAACTTCAGGAAGTTTTCAAATGCCTCAAAGGTCAAAAAGAGACTGGGTATTGCCACAATGGTAATCTGAAGCAAAGAGGCAAGCAGGGTAGAACCCTACTGCCTCTGGCTGCCCCTTCCCACCTCAAAGTACTCCTGTCCCACTTTTTCCCCAGGGCAACCTCCAGGGCCAGACTGGGAACCCAAAGCCGCCCTGGCAGATTTTGGCAGACAAGCCCCCATAGGGTGCATAGCGAGCGAGCCTGACTAATACAATTGGGTTAGGGTGATTCTCCCCACCACAAGAAAATTTGTGAAAAAATGGCAAAAACAGTGCATTCTATAACAATTTTTAATTATATATTTAATTGTATTTGTTTTTAAAGCATAGTGAATAGTGACCTTAGAGTGCACCAGGATATGGCAATCTTTATTTGGACTCTTCAATGATTCCCTCACCATCACCCTCTATCAGTGCCTCTCATCTCTCCATTGCCCCACTCTAACATGTATTACATTTGTTTTATAGTGCCACTCTTACCAGCGTTGGGTGTTGGAGCACTTTACATCACACACCCATACAAAGACAATTAATAATAAGTATGTAGATCAGTGTATAGAAAATGTTACATAGGACAAGGGGGACTACAAGGTGTAGGATTCCCATGTCATCCATACTGGTAGGTATTTGTTAAGAGTGCTTTGTCTAGGGAAGCATAACTCCCAGAACTGAGCAGATCTCAAGATTCAGAATGTAAGGCACTGCTTAGGGATTTATTTACTAATTGCAATTTATCTCTACCCAAACCAACCCTTCTTAGCAAAATTAAGATAATCAAAGACCAGGGAAAAACATAACTTCCTAACCTGAACCATGCAGTTTGCATGCAGCCCCTTGATAGCAGTTCATAGGTCACTGTGCTAGATTATGATTGTAGCGTATGAACTGCAAAGTAACACAAGTACCTCTGTGACAAAAGCAGTATCCCACAGAGCCATGCACATATAATACTGTTCTGTGATTTGAATAGTATATGTTCTTTGCAGCCGGCCTGTTAACCCTCTATGCTACCTTAGATGAGTCAGAACTGCCACTAGACAAACCTCTGAACTCTCTCCAGCAGGTACATCAATCACCAGAGGTATCTTGACACGTTCATTGTTGCCTGAAAACTGTTGGATATACAAGGAACTCTGCAGTGCTTTTAAAGCTGCTGCACTCCTACAAAACCGGCCCCAGTCATAAAAGCAACCCCACTCTTCTAGCCTCCCAGGGAAATGCCTGATGCCTGGCACGGCCAGTCCAGCCTTGGCAGCCCTCCGACCAGTACTATAGTTACAAGGTGAGCTGCAGTAAACTACTGGCAGGAAAGTAAATCTATGCAGGAAATGTCCTCATGATGGTGGCCACATCAACCTAATACGTGAAGACAAGAGACTCTACATAATTTCACGAATGTTAGAACTTCCCAACTTTGCATGTCTTTGCCAGTGGAGTGAAAACATTGCCTATTGCTAGATTAAACCTCATTCCTGAGTCAAGACATGTGATACTATTCAGAATTACTAGGAGCAGGACAGCAGGTTCCAGTACTTTTAGCTTCTAGTGGAAAGTTCATAGCTTTATAGACCTCACTTTCTTGTGACTTTGCTGAAATATTTCCTCCAGCTCCAGCCGTGGGAGTCTTTGATGGACTAGCTCCATGGCATGCCATCTTGCTGGTGGTACGGCTTGATTTAATGCATGTCTCCCCAATGCTGGAGATGGGCAAATTTTTATTATATTTTGTTTTCAGCCTCCTGAGATCTGGCATTTGTTCAGTTGAGGTCCAAGTAGGCCTTCTGCCTGGAAACAGCTATACCACTGGCACAATAAATTCAGATGCTGGTATTGGTATTGAAAATTCAGAAGCTGGCATATGCAGTTTCTGACGATTTAGGTATTGACATGATGTCTATGTTGTCAGTTCGATGTGACCAGAAAGGACAGTTCAAAATGACGCCACCGTGGACAGAATTCTAAATTCAGACTACTTATTGATGGACCTTGTTAGAGACCAGTACTTCATTTGCAGTCTGAAACTGTGTTATGTTTCGATTGAATATTTTAATGGAGAAAGCGCACATTTCTTTTTCGGCAGTGCACTTATTAAGCCAGTATGTCTATAGAAAAGCCTTACAAAAAGTATTTTTATTTGGAAAGATCGCTGGTCCACATGGAGTGCTATTTGTATGGAGCATTTGTTCAGAATTAAAATGGGATTTTAAAACATAACTGCACTCCTGTTAGCCCTGGGCGTCCATGACATTTAAGAGTGCCAGGCCACGGGACACAGGCAGCTATCCATCTTGTATGCATTGCCGAGATTTATGGGTACAACCGGTATCAAGTTTCTTTGACCATAATTTTGTATCAAATAAGTGAAATGTTATAGGTTGACTAAACTGTATTTTCCATAAATCCATAACCAGAACGTTTTTCCAAAAAATCACTTCTGTTCTCCCCACAACGTCCATCTGTCTGAAAATGCTGCGACACCTCAATGTCCAACTTCCTTGACGGCTATCTTGTCTAGGGTTACTCCCATTGTCGAAAGTGCTAAGATATCTGGCCCCATCACACCCTTCCCAAAGACATCCACTGGCCTCTGCTAGAAGCAAGATCCCACTGGCGCCCTTCATCCACAGAGCTCACCAACTCGCCATCCTCACCAACTCTCCATTGCAAGCTGATTTGTGGAGGTAGGAGATAATTTCAGTCTATGTCCCAAAACTTTGCTACACGTCACCTCCAGCGAATCGGAAGATTAGAACTAATGCCGTTTATCAGAAAGCCTTAAAACTTACCTGTTTTATTAAATGTCCAATGGTCCAGAGGGTTGCCTTCGTTGAAGGGTGATTACAGATTTAGTGCCATAACCCTGTTTTGGGGGCCGTTTGCTCTACAAGTTTCACACTCACTGGGTTAGTCTGTTACGGAGAAACTACACTTCACAGGAGGGCCGAGAGATATCTGATGTAAGTCTTCTCTTCTGGAAATTTCGAAGATGAGAAGGTCCATGTGTAGGAACCAGCTCCCTGCCTACCTTGTACAAAGAAACTGCAAGAGTGGGCCAGTAAAATGGAAGCACTCCTAACTTGATGACCTTTTGAAAAAACCTAAAGACGCATTTGATCACAGTATACGTCAGTATCTAACCCCACTACACCCTCCCTCCCCCAGTCTCCTCCGCAGAGGTTCTCACTGCTTAGCTCAAGCATTAGGATTTTTCTGAAATAAATAGTAAGATGAACTTTTTGCTCAGGTCTTACCCTCCCTCTTCGCCTCAAAAATATTGTTTACTGAATTATTCTAGTTCTTTGTGAAGCACTTTGTTGCCATTGTGCTTAGTTCCGCACGACCCACTAAGCATTAATGTATACAAACCTCACTAAAAGATCGCTCTTGCTTCTGAAGACTTTTTTCATGTCACCAATGACCCTAAATATTCCCCTGGTCCAAAATCTTCCCTCTCTTTTTCTCAAATGCCCTTCATCTCCCTAAATACGACTTCTTTAAAGTGACCTACCCACCCACCAAAACCAATTTTGCCCCCTTTCTCTTCAGCTAAGTTCACGCTCTCATGCTCAGGCACCACCTTTAATTTTGGCGCCAGACTGACTGTTGTTCTTGGAGCCTTAGGGGCCTTTTAGAGATGAAATCAAATTTCTTAGAAAGCATTGATCTCAGGCCGATCGGCGCACTTCTCTCATTTCTGGATCGCCAAGATGGCCTGAGGCCTTACACTGAGCTTCAAATGTTTTCAGAATGTGTCAGACTTCTAAGCCCATGATGGAGCTCCCACCTCCGGGGTGAATGAGAAAATGAAATGAAAAAAGCAGGGTACTTCATGCACAACCAGATATGTCTCTTTCCCTGCTGAGGATCGTGTTTACGATATACAACCCTAACCCTCCCTCCAACAATCTCCCGGCCTTTGTTTGACCGAAGGAGGAGGCAGAGGATTGCTACATGACGCTCAAGAGTTAGGAAGTCTTAGGCCACCCATGTAGTGGTATCCCTATCCCTGGCTGTCATGCCCGTGGACCTTGCACTGGGGTGACCTTTGTGTGGTTAAGAACAAGCCACCCACGAAGGTACCTGATCTTTATGTTCCCCCATGTTCATGTGGATATTTCATGCCTTCTATAAACAAATATCCTTTTCTGGTGGTCAAGCATCATCACCAACCACGCCTGCCCCCACACACGTTCTCACAATATCCCTGGATCACATTTCCCAGTGGTATCACTTAAACAGAAGTGTTTCTGTTGTAAAAACAGGAATCACTGTAAGAAGAGTTTGTAGTTGTCCCTGACACAGTCAGTGCTTAATTTGTAAAAGAATAAGTTCTGTCGCCCACAGTTTTGCTCAGAAGCCCACGGCCGGCGCTATAAAGTGTCAGGGTGCTGAGTACCGAGGCTCCGTATTCTTTATTGCACCTCACGCCTCTTTAAGCCATCACCAAACACTCTTTTAATCCTTGCTTTCCACCTTTGCCACTGTTTTTCCATCTTTTTCTTCCTTCTTCTTTCCCTTTTTGTGTTTTTTGCTCTCTCTTGCTTTGGACCAAAGTCTATTGAGGAAACATTAGTACAGGTGGTCTGCACATGAACCACCAGCTCAATTTAAGCACTGTCCACAACGTGCAAGCCATCTTATCCCATCACCATTAGAAACACAATTCGTCAGCCAGTAAAGCTTGGGAATTATATAGATGGTGAAGGTCAGTTGCCAAGAGTTGAAATCCTGTATGTGAATCTAGGAGCAGAATTTCAAAATGCCTGGGACTGATATAAGCCATTCGGAGCTGGTAGAGGTTGGTTTTAGGTGGAGACAGAGACTCAGGCCCCTATCATAAATTGCAATGGCACTGTTACCAGTAGATAGCGGCCACTGTGGAATACGTTTCTTTCAGAAAATCTGTCTGCTAAAAACCAGGCAAAATATCTAGAGGAAGCTTTGGGAGAGAATAAGACATTATCAGAGAAATCAGGGGCAGTATTACCGATTCCCCTGCAATTCCTCATTTCTTGGAGCATTTTCACTGTTCCCCTTATAATCCTAGCATTTTGTCACCCTCAGAGTTACTGGTACCCTGGTAACGGCAATTCTGCGTGGGAGGGATGCAATTATGGAGGACACATCTGGGGCATTCAGAATATGGCCCTGTGTAGGGTCTCCCAGTGGAATGGTGGATCAGAGAATGGGTAGACCAGATAGGAGTATGGCACATGCTTTATATGTAAGCTTCAAGGAATACGTAACAGATGCCCTAGTTACCTATATATCTTTTCTCTATTTGTGAAGTGGCACACCTGGGACCTAAATTGAAAGCATTGACTGCAAACCCAATGGTAGATCACCATCATACTGTGAAAGCCTCAACAGTAGATACATTTTGTTTCCCCTCCAGCGATGTGTAAGAAAATCTTACTGACCACCACTAGTGGGGAAACCTTCCCATCCTCCCCAGTTGTGAAGACTTCCTGACTGTATCTGTAGGACATTCCTTCCCACTTTTCTAATTCAAAAAGTATTACTATATTTTTGTGAATTGAAGAGACAAGATGACTCAGTGAGCTATTAGCTCATTGTTGATGACTAGAATCACCTGAAGATCCCAAATTTTACCAGTACCATGGTCAACCATACCTTTAATCTTTCCAACGGCGATAAAATGAGGACCATTAAAATGAATAACAGTGACATCTGTTATTTCGGACACTTAGAAAAGGTAAACATTTATGGCTGAGTGTTATATAAAAACAATATTATTAGCCTCTTATGATTGGAGAATTCTTGCATTTGTCTTCTGATTGGTGAAGTGGTCCTGCCCTCTGATTGGAAAAGCTGTAATAACTACGTCTACTTGGAGAAGCCCGATTGTCATCTTCTCTATGTAAAAGTCATCATGGCTCCTTCGGAGTGTGGTTCTGCCAAACTCTTCTAATTGGAGAAGCCTCTTGGGGTTCTATGTCTGCTCGCTTCTGAGTGGAGAATTCCTTATGGCTTCGTCTGATTGGGATATCGCCAACCTCTTTTAACTAGAGAAGCCTAATTTTCTTCTGAGTAAAGACACCTTCCTATCCGCTGCTGATTAGAGGTGTTTTCCTGCTCCCTTCTAAGTGGTCACATCTTCTTGGTCTCCGACTGGGTTATTGCAAAGAATTTCTGATAAGTGAAGCCCACCCGTCCACTGTCCTCGCACCTCCGCGTGGGCAATGAAGACAAAATCCCCCTCACCCTGCTGGAAAACCATCCTGACCTGCTAAGACCACGCATCTATTCTTTAAACACCCTACGTGTAAATCCCTGTCAGCTACGGAGTAATAATGTAGTGCACTCTTCCACCCAGCTTCAAGAGTGAAACATGTGTCCTGTATTAGCCTTGGGCCCAGGCAGGGAATTGGACTGAAAGTTGCTGAACAGAAAGTTCCTAATTCAGGACACAGCTGTCCATCTGTTATTTCGGTAAATCTTCGCTGCATTAGGGGCCTCTCCCTGGAGCTAAAGAGCTGTCTTGGAACTGTCATCAAGTCTCTATCCCATGTCACAGGCAATGGATGCATAGTCAGCTCAGGATAGCAGCCAGTCACTAGACTGTGATGTTGCCATGGCAATAGAGTTCAGACTCCATTGCCACTCCGAGGGTTGACAGGTTAACGAGCTGATGAGTTGACACTTTGTGGTATAGACTTTCTACACACCTGTGCGCCAACCAGAAAAACAACAGAGAGGTTTGGGAGGGCAGCGAAGCATTGGAGACCATGTCAAATGATGCTCAGAAACAATTTCTTTTTGAATTAAGGTTGTTTTTTAAGGTCTGGTAACTACAGGCCTAACGTTCACTTTTAATGCAGAACACGCCGGTATTATCAGCTTGTTTGCAGTTTTTTTTTACGAATGAGCTTGAACCATGTCATGTTGCTTCACCTGCGCCAGGCTTCGTCCTTCCTTTGTTTTCACTGTCTTTAGTATTTTCTCCAATCACTCTACAGCCTGCCCACCCATCATTCCAGTGCTGTCTATTATCTATCATATTGTTCTTTAATACATGAGTTGCTAAACGTCTTAACTCAGCTGAACAGGTTAATTTGGCTGATTACAGCATCTTGTGCTCATCTCAACAACTTCAGCAATAAACCAGCCCAATTCTCCATGCCCATCCCCGTCTTCTATCAATAAGATCGCCTACAGCAGCTGTTTTCACACTCCTACCTTAAAGAAGCCATCAACACTGCATCCATATTCCCCCAGCGTACCAGGAACACAACTAAGAGGGGTTGGGTGGGATTGAAATTAAAAAGCAATAGGTCAGCTGGACCTTTCTTTCAGGCTGTTGCTAACTATGAATGTGCGCTCTCCTCACCCATCCACCCATTCCCCAGTATCCCACGAACTGGAAGAGGAAGCCTTTTACCTGTCCTAGCTCCCAACCAGTGAAGAGTGAATTTGTTTGTGAGTAAATGGCACTTTATTGAGGTAGAGTGACTAAATTACTAACTTTCGCTTTTCAAATGTAGCACTGTTAGTATTATCAAAGCAAACCCTTTGCAGATTTTAACTTGTGTTGGGTGAGGTCGGAAGAAAGACTGGTAGACACTGAACAGGCAAAACAGGCTCGGCTTGTCATAAACTATGGCGGGCTGATCAACCATCCAAATCCAATCAGTGAACAAAACCCTGTCCCCTCTCTTTTTAACTCCTTAGCTTTGCGGTTAGCATATGCATTCCTTTCACCTACCCAAACAATCCTAGGCAGCGAAACTTTAAACATTCAAGCCCAATCATGTCCTTTTTCTAAAAAAAATTCAATGCAAGACATGTTATTTTGAGGATGGTCTCCCCAAATGACTATTCTGCAGAAAATTTGACTGTGTCCTTACTCCTCACATAACAGGATCAACAACGCTTGCCTCCAACCATAACTGTGTTAAATCAGCTTATTTTCTAGACAAGCCTGCCTGCGTACTGTATGCTATACCTGCTGTGGGCTTCGAGACCACCATACTGTGGAGGGGCAACAAATCCAAATCTTTGAAGTCCTCCCAATCCTGAAACATCAAAGAATTTGATCAGACAGCTCCACCCAATACCATTCGGCTGCCCATTCCCCCATGTAGCACCTATATGTCTCAGGCATCCATCTGCCCAGCCTTTTCAAGCCCCTCCTGATTATCCCAATCCACAGTATCCTTCTTCCCAGCTCGCTGTCCATGAATTCATACTCCCAAAACATGTTTCCAAAAATGCTACCCGTGCCAGTTGTTGGCTGGCACCAGACCCTTATCGTTCAATCCTGGCCTTCAAAGCCAAGTTTAGTCAACAGCTACACATTTATTTTTCATCGCAGCAATAAAGATAACAAGATAAAAAAATACCAGTTTGTGATACATTGCTCTTAAGGAGGTGCACAGAACACCAAACTCTATTAAAATCACAGCATAAATTAGACTGCCAAAATAAGCTGGAAGTTGGATTGAAAATCACGAACATGACATAGCAACTTCAAGGGGACAAGAACAAATCATTGCTTTTGTGCCAGCTTTCATACATGATGAAATATGGAACGTTTGACATAATCCATGATAATTCACTATAAAGTTGTCAGCAACAAAGCCTGGGTTTCCCTTGGTGTGCATCAGAGCCAAGGAGTGAAAGCCATTGATGTCAATTAATGTGAAAAGACCAGGAGGGTATGCTAGTTTCAGTTGAATGAGCGAGATGGGAAAAGGGAGGCATCCAGAATTAATTTCAAGTAAGATTTTCATTCTTTCAGTTGTTAATTCCACCTGAAGATTTCCTTCTCCTCAGCCTATGGCAGAGCCTGGGAATGTATTCAATTCTGTTATCTGGACCCTCTATGATTATCTTAGATCACAAAGACCGGCAATGCCTGGTCCAACATGCCCCAAGAGCCATGATAACATTTTGTCCCTGACGGCCTCCCTGGGTTCGTCCCATTCTATCTTGGGTACATTAGTGATTATGGTGCAACGCTGCTCTTTAATTATCCTTCTACTCCTATTGTTTCTGAGCACAGGTATTGTTGTTTGGCTTGCAAGATCCTTTTCTTCACTTGGTGCTGAGCTTGACTAAAGTTCAGGGCCAGCCTTCCTCAAAGAAGTCTAACTCGTTCCTGCGATGCTGTTAAACAACAAGGAGTATTAAAGGGGGTGTCCCCTGTTGGGTTTGATTTTTAGCTAGGAACCCACAGTTGTCTAACAGCTTCATTTACCACACCATCTAGGCATTTAGTAGATGATAAAATTTCAGTAGCCTTTAGTTTGGTTTTCTTTTTTGAGGATTGAGTCAAAACAGTGGAGTACGACCTTGTACCTATCGTTCGCCAGGATGAGCATTTTTTGAAACTCTTCCAGGAGTTGTTTGATTTCAGTTTTTTACTCCTGAGCCAATCTCAATATCTTCTCCTATGGAGCTCGAGATATGGCTTTAGAGGTGAAATGATCAATATTTTTTGATATTTCAGATGAGCTGTTTCTAATGTTCACTGATGCCACTCACTCCTACCATAGAATGAGAGAGGCAACTGCCATAGGGCTTCTCAAGCCCTTTGTGCAGGATTCAACTTGCTGTCTGCTTTTGAGATTCTCAGAGTTTCTGTATGGTTGTAGGACATTTCTTTGTTTTTAGGGTAATGAGTACTCTGTCTTTGATGGCACCCTAACCGGATTGACATCGATTTGGTCAGTGATTGATGAATCCTCGTCAGTGAGGCATTTTAGGGAAGTAGGTTTTCAAGAATTTCTACTCTATCCTCCTCCTTCTCCTCATCCAATCTGCACCGGCTTCTAAGACTCCTTTCCAGATCCGAGTATTTCTAGCACTAGTTTCTTCCTTTTCCTCCTCCAATCTACACCTCCTTCTAAGTCTCCTTTCCAGGACTGAGTATAGCTAGCTCTATCCTTTTCTTTCTCCTCATCCAATCTACAACTCCTTCTAATACTCCTTCTCAGAACAAAGTATTTCTAGTTCTATCTTCCTTCTCCTCATCCAATCTACACCTCCTTCTAAAATGCCTTTCCAGAAGTGAGTACTTCTAGCTCTATCGTCTTCTTTCTCCTCATCCAATCTACACCTCCTTCTAAAATGCCTTTCCAGAAGTGAGTATTTCTAGCTCTATTGTCTTCTTTCTCCTCATCCAAACTACACCTCCTTCTAAAATGCCTTTCCAGAAGTGAGTATTTCTAGCTCTATTGTCTTCTTTCTCCTCATCCAAACTACACCTCCTTCTAAAACTCCTTTCCAGAGCTGAGTGGATGGACTGGCTGGAATCAGCTGGTGCTGGTGTTAGTGGTAACGCTTGCTCTTCCTTTTGACCGCATGTAAGGAAATGCCTCCTTGGCATGGTTGCCCCCTGACTTTTTGCCTATGCTGATGCTATGTTTACAATTGAAAGTGTGCTGAGGCCTGCTAACCAGGCCCCAGCACCAGTGTTCTTTCCCTAACCTGTACTTTTGTATCCACAATTGGCAGACCCTGGCATCCAGATAAGTCCCTTGTAACTGGTACTTCTAGTACCAAGGGCCCTGATGCCAAGGAAGGTCTCTAAGGGCTGCAGCATGTCTTATGCCACCCTGGAGACCTCTCACTCAGCACAGACACACTGCTTGCCAGCTTGTGTGTGCTAGTGAGAACAAAACGAGTAAGTCGACATGGCACTCCCCTCAGGGTGCCATGCCAGCCTCTCACTGCCTATGCAAGTATAGGTCAGTCACCCCTCTAGCAGGCCTTACAGCCCTAAGGCAGGGTGCACTATACCATAGGTGAGGGTACCAGTGCATGAGCATGGTACCCCTACAGTGTCTAAACAAAACCTTAGACATTGTAAGTGCAGGGTAGCCATAAGAGTATATGGTCTGGGAGTCTGTCAAACACGAACTCCACAGCACCATAATGGCTACACTGAAAGCTGGGAAGTTTGGTATCAAACTTCTCAGCACAATAAATGCACACTGATGCCAGTGTACATTTTATTGCAAAATACACCCCAGAGGGCACCTTAGAGGTGCCCCCTGAAACTTAACCGACTGTCTGTGTAGGCTGACTAGTTCCAGCAGCCTGCCACACTAGAGACATGTTGCTGGCCCCATGGGGAGAGTGCCTTTGTCACTCTGAGGCCAGTAACAAAGCCTGCACTGGGTGGAGATGCTAACACCTCCCCCAGGCAGGAGCTGTAACACCTGGCGGTGAGCCTCAAAGGCTCACCCCTTTGTCACAGCCCAGCAGGGCACTCCAGCTTAGTGGAGTTGCCCGCCCCCTCCGGCCACGGCCCCCACTTTTGGCGGCAAGGCTGGAGGGAACAAAGAAAGCAACAAGGAGGAGTCACTGGCCAGTCAGGACAGCCCCTAAGGTGTCCTGAGCTGAGGTGACTCTAACTTTTAGAAATCCTCCATCTTGCAGATGGAGGATTCCCCCAATAGGATTAGGGATGTGACCCCCTCCCCTTGGGAGGAGGCACAAAGAGGGTGTACCCACCCTCAGGGCTAGTAGCCATTGGCTACTAACCCCCCAGACCTAAACACGCCCTTAAATTTAGTATTTAAGGGCTCTCCCTGAACCTAGAAAATTAGATTCCTGCAACAACAAGAAGAAGGACTGCCTAGCTGAAAACCCCTGCAGAGGAAGACCAGAAGACAACAACTGCCTTGGCTCCAGAAACTCACCGGCCTGTCTCCTGCCTTCCAAAGAACTCTGCTCCAGCGACGCCTTCCAAGGGACCAGCGACCTCTGACTCCTCTGAGGACTGCCCTGCTTCGAAAAAGACAAGAAACTCCCGAGGACAGCGGACCTGCTCCAAAAAGACTGCAACTTTGTTTCAAGGAGCAGCTTTAAAGACCCTGCAATCTCCCCGCAAGAAGCGTGAGACTTGCAACACTGCACCCGGCGACCCCGACTCGGCTGGTGGAGAACCAACACCTCAGGGAGGACCCCCGGACTACTCTACGACTGTGAGTACCAAAACCTGTCCCCCCTGAGCCCCCACAGCGCCGCCTGCAGAGGGAATCCCGAGGCTTCCCCTGACCGCGACTCTCTGAAACCTAAGTCCCGACGCCTGGAAAAGACCCTGCACCCGCAGCCCCCAGGACCTGAAGGACCGAACTTTCACTGCAGAAGTGACCCCCAGGAGTCCCTCTCCCTTGCCCAAGTGGAGGTTTCCCCGAGGAAGCCCCCCCTTGCCTGCCTGCAGCGCTGAAGAGATCCCTTGATCTCTCATTGACTTACATTGCGAACCCGACGCTTGTTCTAACACTGCACCCGGCCGCCCCCGCGCCGCTGAGGGTGAAATTTCTGTGTGGGCTTGTGTCCCCCCCGGTGCCCTACAAAACCCCCCTGGTCTGCCCTCCGAAGACGCGGGTACTTACCTGCAAGCAGACCGGAACCGGGGCACCCCCTTCTCTCCATTATAGCCTATGCGTTTTGGGCACCACGTTGAACTCTGCACCTGACCGGCCCTGAGCTGCTGGTGTGGTGACTTTGGGGTTGCTCTGAACCCCCAACGGTGGGCTACCTTGGACCAAGAACTGAACCCTGTGAGTGTCTTACTTACCTGGTAAAACTAACAAATACTTACCTCCCCCAGGAACTGTGAAAATTGCACTGTGTCCACTTTTGAAATAGCTATTTGTGAATAACTTGAAAAGTATACATGCAATTGAAATGATTCAAAGTTCCTAATGTACTTACCTGCAATACCTTTCAAACAAGATATTACATGTTAAATTTGAACCTGTGGTTCTTAAAATAAACTAAGAAAAGATATTTTTCTATAACAAAACCTATTGGCTGGATTTGTCTCTGAGTGTGTGTACCTCATTTATTGTCTATGTGTATGTACAACAAATGCTTAACACTACTCCTTGGATAAGCCTACTGCTCGACCACACTACCACAAAATAGAGCATTAGTATTATCTCTTTTTACCACTATTTTACCTCTAAGGGGAACCCTTGGACTCTGTGCATGCTATTCCTTACTTTGAAATAGCACATACAGAGCCAACTTCCTACATTGGTGGATCAGCGGTGGGGTACAAGACTTTGCATTTGCTGGACTACTCAGCCAATACCTGATCACACGACAAATCCAAAATTGTCATTAGAAATTGATTTTTGCAATTTGAAAAGTTTTCTAAATTCTTAAAAGACCTGCTAGGGCCTTGTGTTAGATCCTGTTTAGCATTTCTTTTAGAGTTTAAAAGTTTGTAAAAGTTTGAATTAGATTCTAGAACCAGTTTTAGATTCTTAAAAAGTATTCCAACTTTTAGAAGCATAATGTCTAGCACAAATGTGAATGTGGTGGAACTCAACACCACACCTTACCTCCATCTACAGATGAGAGAGCTAAGGTCACTCTGTAAACTAAAGAAAATAGCAATGGGCCCCAAACCTACCAAAGTACAGCTCCAGGAGCTGTTGGCAGAGTTTGAAAAGGCCAACCCCTCTGAGGGTGGCAACTCAGAGGATGAAGATAGTGACTTGGAGGGAAATTCCCCCCCTCCAGTCCTACTTAGGGAGAGCAGGGCTTCTCAAGCCCTGACTCCACAAATAATAGTCAGAGATGCTGGTTCCCTCACAGGAGGGACCAACAACTCTGAAATCACTGAGGAAAACTCCAGTGAAGAGGACATCCAGTTAGCCAGGATGGCCAAAAGATTGGCTTTGGAAAGACGGATCCTAGCCATAGAGAGGGAAAGACAAGAGATGGGCCTAGGACCCATCAATGGTGGCAGCAACATAAATAGGGTCAGAGATTCTCCTGACATGTTGAAAATCCCTAAAGGGATTGTAACTAAATATGAAGATGGTGATGACATCACCAAATGGTTCACAGCTTTTGAGAGGGCTTGTGTAACCAGAAAAGTGAACAGATCTCACTGGGGTGCTCTCCTTTGGGAAATGTTCACAGGAAAGTGTAGGGATAGACTCCTCACACTCTCTGGAAAAGATGCAGAATCTTATGACCTCATGAAGGGTACCCTGATTGAGGGCTTTGGATTCTCCACTGAGGAGTATAGGATTAGATTCAGGGGGGCTCAAAAAACCTCGAGCCAGACCTGGGTTGACTTTGTAGACTACTCAGTAAAAACACTAGATGGTTGGATTCAAGGCAGTGGTGTAAGTAATTATGATGGGCTGTACAATTTATTTGTGAAAGAACACCTGTTAAGTAATTGTTTCAATGATAAACTGCATCAGCATCTGGTAGACCTAGGACCAATTTCTCCCCAAGAATTGGGAAAGAAGGCGGACCATTGGGTCAAGACTAGGGTGTCCAAAACTTCCACAGGGGGTGACCAAAAGAAAGGGGTCACAAAACCTCCCCAGGGGAAAGGTGGTGAGACAGCCAAAAATAAAAATAGTAAAGAGTCTTCTACAGGCCCCCAAAAACCTGCACAGGAGGGTGGGCCCAGAGCCTCTTCACAAAACAATCCTGGGTACAAGGGTAAAAACTTTGATCCCAAAAAGGCCTGGTGTCGAAACTGTAGTCAGTCTGGACACCAAACTGGAGACAAGGCCTGTCCCAAGAAAAGTTCCACTCCAAACTCCAATCCAGGTAACACTGGAATGGCTAGTCTCCAAGTGGGATCAACAGTGTGCCCAGAGCAAATCAGGGTCCACACTGAAGCTACTCTAGTCTCTGAGGGTGGGGTGGATTTAGCCACACTAGCTGCCTGGCCTCCTAACATGCAAAAATACAGGCAGCAGCTCTTTATTAATGGGACAAGTGTAGAGGGCCTGAGGGATACAGGTGCCAGTGTCACCATGGTGACAGAGAAACTGGTTTCCCCTGGCCAATACCTGACTGGAAAAACCTATACAGTCACCAACGCTAACAATCAAACTAAAGCACATCCCATGGCAATGGTAACTTTAGAATGGGGAGGGGTCAATGGCCTGAAACAGGTGGTGGTCTCCTCAAACATCCCAGTGGACTGTCTGCTTGGAAATGACCTGGAGTCCTCAGCATGGGCTGAGGTAGAACTAAAAACCCATGCAGCCATGCTGGGTATCCCTGAACTGGTGTGTGTAAAAACAAGAGCACAATGCAAGGCACAGGGTGAAAAAGTAGAGCTGGAGTCTGGAAGAAAGGCCCAGCCTACCAAGAGAAAAGGAAAGTCAGTTGGGAAACCAACTGCAACACAGTCAGAAAAAGAGAACCTCTCTTCTCAGGAAGAAGTTCTGCTCTCTGAGGGAACTGAGCCTTTGGTGCTTGAGCCTTATCAGGTTGAGCTCTTAGGCCCAGGGGGACCCTCAAGGGAGGAGCTGTGTAAGGGACAAGAAACCTGTCCCTCTCTTGAAGGCCTTAGGCAGCAAGCTGCTGAAGAGTCCAAGGGCAAGAAAAATGGAACACATAGGGTCTATTGGGAAGCTGGACTCCTGTACACTGAGGCCAGAGACCCCAAACCTGGTGCCACTAGGAGAGTGGTAGTGCCTCAGTCGTTCAGAGAGTTTATTCTGACCTTAGCCCATGATATTCCCCTTGCTGGGCATTTGGGACAAACCAAGACGTGGGAGAGGTTAGTCAACCACTTCTACTGGCCCAATATGTCCCAGAAGGTTAAGGAGTTTTGCCTCTCCTGCCCCACCTGTCAATCCAGTGGTAAGACAGGTGGGCATCCAAAGGCCCCCCTCATTCCACTTCCAGTGGTGGGGGTCCCCTTTGAAAGAGTGGGTGTGGACATAGTTGGTCCACTAGAACCTCCCACAGCCTCAGGAAATATGTACATCCTAGTAGTAGTGGATCATGCTACTAGGTATCCTGAAGCTATTCCCCTTAGGTCGACTACTGCCCCTGCAGTAGCCAAGGCCCTCATTGGTATCTTTACCAGAGTGGGTTTCCCTAAGGAGGTGGTGTCTGACAGAGGTACCAACTTCATGTCAGCATACCTAAAACACATGTGGAATGAGTGTGGAGTGACTTACAAATTCACTACACCATACCATCCACAAACTAATGGCTTAGTTGAGAAATTCAACAAGACATTAAAAGGCATGATCATGGGGCTCCCAGAAAAACTCAAAAGGAGATGGGATGTCCTCTTGCCATGTCTGCTTTTTGCTTACAGAGAGGTGCCACAGAAGGGAGTAGGATTCTCACCCTTTGAACTTCTGTTTGGTCACCCTGTAAGGGGACCACTTGCTCTTGTTAAAGAAGGCTGGGAGAGACCTCTTCATGAGCCTAAACAAGACATAGTGGACTATGTACTTGGCCTTCGCTCTAGAATGGCAGAGTACATGGAAAAGGCAACCAAAAACCTTGAGGCCAGCCAACAGCTCCAGAAGTTTTGGTATGACCAAAAGGCTGCAATGGTTGAGTTCCAACCAGGGCAGAAAGTCTGGGTTCTGGAGCCTGTGGCTCCCAGGGCACCCCAGGACAAATGGAGTGGCCCTTACCCAGTACTTGAAAGGAAGAGTCAGGTCACCTACCTGGTGGACCTGGGCACAAGCAGGAGCCCCAAGAGGGTGATCCATGTGAACCGCCTTAAGCTCTTCCATGACAGGGCTGATGTAAATCTGTTGATGGTAACAGATGAGGATCAGGAGGCAGAGAGTGAACCTCTCCCTGATCTTCTGTCATCAGACCCAAAAGATGGCTCAGTAGATGGAGTGATCTACTCAGACACCCTCTCTGGCCAACAGCAAGCTGATTGTAGGAGAGTCCTACAACAGTTTCCTGAACTCTTCTCCCTAACCCCTGGTCAGACACACCTGTGTACCCATGATGTGGACACAGGAGACAGCATGCCTGTCAAAAACAAAATTTTTAGACAGTCTGACCATGTTAAGGAAAGCATCAAGGTGGAAGTCCACAAGATGCTGGAATGGGGAGTAATTGAGCGCTCTGACAGCCCCTGGGCTAGCCCAGTGGTCTTAGTCCCCAAACCTCACACCAAAGATGGAAAGAAAGAGATGAGGTTTTGTGTGGACTACAGAGGGCTCAACTCTGTCACCAAGACAGATGCTCATCCAATTCCTAGAGCTGATGAGCTCATAGACAAATTAGGTGCTGCCAAATTCTTAAGTACCTTTGAATTGACAGCAGGGTACTGGCAAATAAAAATGGCACCTGGAGCAAAAGAGAAAACAGCATTCTCCACACCTGATGGGCATTATCAGTTTACTGTTATGCCCTTTGGTTTAAAGAATGCCCCTGCCACCTTCCAAAGGTTGGTGAATCAAGTCCTTGCTGGTTTGGAGTCCTTTAGCACAGCTTATCTTGATGATATTGCTGTCTTTAGCTCCACCTGGCAGGATCACCTGGTCCACCTGAAGAAGGTTTTGAAGGCTCTGCAATCTGCAGGCCTCTCTATCAAGGCATCCAAATGCCAGATAGGGCAGGGAACTGTGGTTTACTTGGGCCAAGTTCAGCCACTCCAACCCAAGATCCAGACTATTCTGGACTGGGTAGCTCCAAAAACCCAGACTCAAGTCAGGGCATTCCTTGGCTTGACTGGGTATTACAGGAGGTTTGTGAAGGGATATGGATCCATTGTGACAGCCCTCACTGAACTCACCTCCAAGAAAATGCCCAAGAAAGTGAACTGGACTGTGGAATGCCAACAGGCCTTTGACACCCTGAAACAAGCAATGTGCTCAGCACCAGTTCTAAAAGCTCCAGATTATTCTAAGCAGTTCATTGTGCAGACAGATGCCTCTGAACATGGGATAGGGGCAGTTTTGTCCCAAACAAATGATGATGGCCTTGACCAGCCTGTTGCTTTCATTAGCAGGAGGTTACTCCCCAGGGAGCAGCGTTGGAGTGCCATTGAGAGGGAGGCCTTTGCTGTGGTTTGGTCCCTGAAGAAGCTGAGACCATACCTCTTTGGGACTCACTTCCTAGTTCAAACTGACCACAGACCTCTCAAATGGCTGATGCAAATGAAAGGTGAAAATCCTAAACTGTTGAGGTGGTCCATCTCCCTACAGGGAATGGACTTTATAGTGGAACACAGACCTGGGACTGCCCATGCCAATGCAGATGGCCTTTCCAGGTTCTTCCACTTAGAAAATGAAGACTCTCTTGGGAAAGGTTAGTCTCATCCTCTTTCGTTTGGGGGGGGGTTGTGTAAGGAAATGCCTCCTTGGCATGGTTGCCCCCTGACTTTTTGCCTATGCTGATGCTATGTTTACAATTGAAAGTGTGCTGAGGCCTGCTAACCAGGCCCCAGCACCAGTGTTCTTTCCCTAACCTGTACTTTTGTATCCACAATTGGCAGACCCTGGCATCCAGATAAGTCCCTTGTAACTGGTACTTCTAGTACCAAGGGCCCTGATGCCAAGGAAGGTCTCTAAGGGCTGCAGCATGTCTTATGCCACCCTGGAGACCTCTCACTCAGCACAGACACACTGCTTGCCAGCTTGTGTGTGCTAGTGAGAACAAAACGAGTAAGTCGACATGGCACTCCCCTCAGGGTGCCATGCCAGCCTCTCACTGCCTATGCAAGTATAGGTCAGTCACCCCTCTAGCAGGCCTTACAGCCCTAAGGCAGGGTGCACTATACCATAGGTGAGGGTACCAGTGCATGAGCATGGTACCACTACAGTGTCTAAACAAAACCTTAGACATTGTAAGTGCAGGGTAGCCATAAGAGTATATGGTCTGGGAGTCTGTCAAACACGAACTCCACAGCACCATAATGGCTACACTGAAAGCTGGGAAGTTTGGTATCAAACTTCTCAGCACAATAAATGCACACTGATGCCAGTGTACATTTTATTGCAAAATACACCCCAGAGGGCACCTTAGAGGTGCCCCCTGAAACTTAACCGACTGTCTGTGTAGGCTGACTAGTTCCAGCAGCCTGCCACACTAGAGACATGTTGCTGGCCCCATGGGGAGAGTGCCTTTGTCACTCTGAGGCCAGTAACAAAGCCTGCACTGGGTGGAGATGCTAACACCTCCCCCAGGCAGGAGCTGTAACACCTGGCGGTGAGCCTCAAAGGCTCACCCCTTTGTCACAGCCCAGCAGGGCACTCCAGCTTAGTGGAGTTGCCCGCCCCCTCCGGCCACGGCCCCCACTTTTGGCGGCAAGGCTGGAGGGAACAAAGAAAGCAACAAGGAGGAGTCACTGGCCAGTCAGGACAGCCCCTAAGGTGTCCTGAGCTGAGGTGACTCTAACTTTTAGAAATCCTCCATCTTGCAGATGGAGGATTCCCCCAATAGGATTAGGGATGTGACCCCCTCCCCTTGGGAGGAGGCACAAAGAGGGTGTACCCACCCTCAGGGCTAGTAGCCATTGGCTACTAACCCCCCAGACCTAAACACGCCCTTAAATTTAGTATTTAAGGGCTCTCCCTGAACCTAGAAAATTAGATTCCTGCAACAACAAGAAGAAGGACTGCCTAGCTGAAAACCCCTGCAGAGGAAGACCAGAAGACAACAACTGCCTTGGCTCCAGAAACTCACCGGCCTGTCTCCTGCCTTCCAAAGAACTCTGCTCCAGCGACGCCTTCCAAGGGACCAGCGACCTCTGACTCCTCTGAGGACTGCCCTGCTTCGAAAAAGACAAGAAACTCCCGAGGACAGCGGACCTGCTCCAAAAAGACTGCAACTTTGTTTCAAGGAGCAGCTTTAAAGACCCTGCAATCTCCCCGCAAGAAGCGTGAGACTTGCAACACTGCACCCGGCGACCCCGACTCGGCTGGTGGAGAACCAACACCTCAGGGAGGACCCCCGGACTACTCTACGACTGTGAGTACCAAAACCTGTCCCCCCTGAGCCCCCACAGCGCCGCCTGCAGAGGGAATCCCGAGGCTTCCCCTGACCGCGACTCTCTGAAACCTAAGTCCCGACGCCTGGAAAAGACCCTGCACCCGCAGCCCCCAGGACCTGAAGGACCGAACTTTCACTGCAGAAGTGACCCCCAGGAGTCCCTCTCCCTTGCCCAAGTGGAGGTTTCCCAGAGGAAGCCCCCCCCTTGCCTGCCTGCAGCACTGAAGAGATCCCTTGATCTCTCATTGACTTACATTGCGAACCCGACGCTTGTTCTAACACTGCACCCGGCCGCCCCCGCGCCGCTGAGGGTGAAATTTCTGTGTGGGCTTGTGTCCCCCCCGGTGCCCTACAAAACCCCCCTGGTCTGCCCTCCGAAGACGCGGGTACTTACCTGCAAGCAGACCGGAACCGGGGCACCCCCTTCTCTCCATTATAGCCTATGCGTTTTGGGCACCACGTTGAACTCTGCACCTGACCGGCCCTGAGCTGCTGGTGTGGTGACTTTGGGGTTGCTCTGAACCCCCAACGGTGGGCTACCTTGGACCAAGAACTGAACCCTGTGAGTGTCTTACTTACCTGGTAAAACTAACAAATACTTACCTCCCCCAGGAACTGTGAAAATTGCACTGTGTCCACTTTTGAAATAGCTATTTGTGAATAACTTGAAAAGTATACATGCAATTGAAATGATTCAAAGGTCCTAATGTACTTACCTGCAATACCTTTCAAACAAGATATTACATGTTAAATTTGAACCTGTGGTTCTTAAAATAAACTAAGAAAAGATATTTTTCTATAACAAAACCTATTGGCTGGATTTGTCTCTGAGTGTGTGTACCTCATTTATTGTCTATGTGTATGTACAACAAATGCTTAACACTACTCCTTGGATAAGCCTACTGCTCGACCACACTACCACAAAATAGAGCGTTAGTATTATCTCTTTTTACCACTATTTTACCTCTAAGGGGAACCCTTGGACTCTGTGCATGCTATTCCTTACTTTGAAATAGCACATACAGAGCCAACTTCCTACACCGCACGTTCTTAGAGTTTGACCTGCTTGGTTTGTTGGTCTATTGATGGTGACACTATGTGAGGATTGTTGCAGCTGCAGCTCCTGCAGGAGGAGGCTCTGCCTTGGTTCCAGGTGGATGTGTGGCGCATGGGAGGACGTGGAGTGGATCAGCAGAGAAAGGCACTTGCCTACATGTCTACCCCTTTTTGTGTTGACCCCTGCTATAACGTTTGTGGTAGGTGGCCTGGGGCTCCCTGAGCAAACGTGAACACCTTCTCCAGAGTGGATGTATCCATTGAGGGTGTCAGTGCAGGGCTGGAGTTAAGTTAACACTGTGGGTATTGAACTCCCTGGCTATTGAGAGCACTCTCGAACATGTACCCAGTGTGCTTGTTCACTATGTAGTTGCAGGTGACTTTTGGCTATTTAAGGCCTGTTCCATAGAATCCAGTCTTGCTCCAAAGTAATGAGACTTAAACATTCTCGGTAAACTATCATTAACATCAAATTGGATGAGCCTGTGTAAGAGAGTTTCATAGAATCTCTGGCCTGAGACAAAAAACAAAAATTAGGGCACGATCTAAACAGTGCTCAGAAAATTGAGAAAGGAAAAGGTAAAACAGTAAACAATTCTTAGTAAGAACAAGGGAACTCATTGAGTACTGTGGCCACTCCCCCTTATTCTTTCACTATGGGTGGCTACGTCGATTCAAGTACAACTGACTCCACCATGAAAATAACCCATGTTTTTGAGTGATCCCAAGCCACACCTATTAACCAGGACACAGAAGACTGCTTCCCACATGGAGTCTGTGGATTCTCTCCCAGCGGGTTCCGTAATCTGGAAAGTTCTTCCTGGCAGAGTGCCATCAGCAGTCCAGAAAGGCTTTGAATCACCATTGCCAGACCTTCTTGTGGGCACTGCGGAGGTGGCATCATCAGGCTGTCCCCAATAAGCTTTAAGCTGTCCCCAATAAGCTTTTAAGCACTTGAGCTCTTTCAGCTCCTCAAAAGCCTGGCACTTTAAGAGTTGCGTCAGGCCTGGGCCACACCCCCTTTTTTAGCGCCCTCTAGAGCTCGGGGTTTATGCCAGCAGATCGCTGGTCCCAGCCTGACCTCCAGTGCGAGCCGCAAGGCATTGATAGCAGAATCGGGGGAGCAAACATTGGTCATAGGAATTTCGGGGTTCTGAGGTGATGTGTCTGCAGCCTGCACCTCACGAGTAGACGTGCTATAAAGTCTAGAACTTAATTTGGGCGCCAGGTGCTCTTTCGGCCATGCTGGGTCAAACGTAGTGTGAGGCCATTTAAAATGGTGTGTTGTGGGGTTTGGCGAAATAACGGACCCCACTCTTTTAAGAATTCCAATTTACATGTGTGCCCTGTCCCGAGCAGGTTTATTTTCTCAGAATATTGTACATTTACAGCACAAAGTAGGCTTGTTATTTTTGCACTTGTTTATTCATTCTGAGTGCTTCCCCTCTCTGCACCATACCCACGTGATGCAGGTGCCTCAGAAATAGCCAAGAGTCTGTGCACTTTCTGAATAAATATGAGCGGCTGATTGCTTTTTCGCAAACTGTCTGCCTTCTTGCAAGCACCTAGAGGTGTCTTGGTAGAAAAGTCATTCACGCACTTACTCATGCAGAGTCACTCACTCACACACTCGTTCAGTTACTCCCAACTTACTCCTTCGTGCTAGCTCAAGCTCAACCTCACACTGATTCGTTCAATGTGTTGTGTTATGTTATGCTCCTGTGGCTGTGGCTGTGTGGCCCATTCGGGTAGTAAAAAGCATGTAAGTATTTATTTAAATACGAATGAGTTATAAAGCAACTTACTTTATAAGTTAGAGTTTATGTGCTCATCATGAGCTATTACCTTTTTTTTTACATACCATTGTAATATTAGTTAGGTCATTAAACAAAATGAATTATCTCATCATCAAACAACAGAATAGCTACACCATATATGTTTTATAATATTCTTAAATTATCTCATTAGTATGTGTAAAAAACGTTTTGAATCAATTTATAAAAAGTGTTCAATGAGATTGTGATATTTAGGTGTTTGTGACAACCATCTCAAGATTAAAAAACAAACAGTTTTTATGATTTGTGATGAATCCTTCGTCCTTCGTTCAAGGGGAGGAAGAGCTAATTATTCTGATAAAAGACAGGCATCAAAATTAATAGTTCATTCAAAACTTAGCAGTATGTTCACTTTAAGGCACTGGAGTTTTGTGGGTCCCAGTGTCCGAATGTGTAGTATTTTTATTCCTTCTATGACCTATAACTCCCTAATTTTTTTTCAATGTGCTTCGAAGTCTTGCAGCATATTCCTGGAGGCCTTCCTCAAGACTGGGACCTACTGGTGCTTAGCACGAAGTACTTCTTGTGATCTCTCATTTTTTTGACTATATGGTTGTTTGGGTGTGGATGCTGATAGTAAACAAAATATCAAGTGACAAAACAATGAAAGGTAAGTATGTACAGATTTTCTATACCTATATTCACATCTATATACCTTGACGATATGTATCTCGTCAAGGTACTTAGATGAGAAATTAAGAATAGTAAATCTATACTTTCCTGTATGCACTTACTCTTCGATATTTTGTCTACGACAGTGGTTCTCAACCTTTTGACTTCTGTGGACCCCCACTTTATAATTACTGGAGCCCGGGGACCACCCACTGAATATTTTTTGGATTCCGGGGACTCCCCACTGAGTCACTACTGAAACCTGGGGACCTAATCTGTTAATATTATTTAATTTTGTAAGCAGTCGCGGACCCCCTGAGGAGGCTTCACAGACCCTCAAGGGTCCCTGGACCACAGGTTGGGAACCACTGGTCTACGATATTAATGTGCCACGATATTCTTGTTCTCGACATTCCAGAGTGCAATTGTTGATTTGTTGCTCAATACTGTGAACGTTTTATTTTCTTTGAGTTCTGTCCTAGTTTAATATCTTCAGTTTCTCTAGCTGTCTGTTTGTTATCAATCACAGTTGGTTAACGTGCTGTACCCTAGAGTTTTTAATTGGGGTTCCTTCTCTCATGAGGTAAACGAGGGAGCAAAGGACACTGATATCACTTCACTACCCCTATGATTTTTCCAAGACGACCCAACTTGTGTGCCTCATTGAACCTGAAAACACATTGATGAGAAACACACTGCACAAACCTTTAATATACAAACTTTGAGGTCTATGTTATAGCATCTAAACACTGGATCCAGACCATTTCTAAGCAACCCCAAAGTTGTCAGACAAGGGAAGAGGGCCTAAGTGAAGTAAAGGATCAAACACTTTTATGAAGTGAAGAAACCACCTCCTCCACATTGTCAACAGAAAAGCAAAGGGTTTTATTACCTTGACAACTAACCCAGTTGTTTGTTGTGTGCGCTGTTGGACAATGTAAGATCCTGCGTTGCTAAGATGGATGCTATTTCCTCAGTTCAACACATTTTACCTCCACTAAATGTATACACTAAATTAAAAGGCACCTAGAGGTGATTCATTGGGCACTGTGTGCTGCACAGCAGTATTCAGCTATGGACTCTGTGATGAGGATCTCTGCACCCATTTGCACCTGTAAATATTAGCACATCCGTGTGGCTCAGAGGATCCTTGAAGCCTTCCCACCAGGCCTCCTCAAGTCTTTCTTGTGTTTTTCTCGCAGCCATCTCCACCCAACGACCTCCTCACACAAAGGGCGAAAATGAGTTTAAGTCATGGAGCAGCCTGCGCCCCTCTCTCCCCACCCACAACCTCCTGGTACCTTGTTTGCTGATCTGCCGGAGGCCTGGATGGCCTCTTGTTTATTTTAGGGGCCAGGCATTCTCCGATGAGAACAGAACACCGTGCCAGAAATAACAACTTATGTTTCTTGCATCTTTTTAGGTCCCAAAGTAGTTATATAAAAGATAGATCAGTGGGTTGATTCACCTGCTGCGCTATTAAATGTTGGAAGGTTATCTAAATCCACAGACTTCTAGAAGGCATGAGGACAGCCACCACAACTTGCTTAGAAGTTCACTTTACAAACTCGGGGCCGCACTCCCCACGCAAGCCCCCTACCATTTTAAAATCTTAAGCTTCCCGTGCTCCTCGAGATTCAGACCAAAACCCTGTAGCTCAATCCAATCCATGTCCGTCCAAATGGCTCCTAGAGAGAGCCTCTTCCAACTCAATGGTCCCTCCTCCCCGTCACCTCTGCTGCCACAGACAGTGCAGTCCACCCGGTGCACTCACACTGTGTGTCCTATGCAACCAATGCAAATAACGGGAGGTCTAGAACTGTCTCATCCACCGCCCTCTTCTCCACTTCTGATGTCGCCTATAGAGAGCGCTTGTTTGAAATACCTCTCAAATCAGCATCAATAAAAAAAATATAAAAACGAAGACAATGAAAGCACTTAAGAGATAGCTAGAACAGCTTTTATAATGGAGCATGGTGAAGTTGGGTGTTTCCAGATGAACATCCCTTTTGTACCTATTACTGTAGCAGAGTTTGCAGCAAATGTGACGCGTTTCCGCTTTGATCGCGCCTCCTTTGGATTTACAGAAATATCTTGAAGGGAGGCCTTGTGCTTTGTTCCACATGTAGACTGAACAGGATCGGACACCTCTCTTTCAAAAACCTCTGTTCACACCTTGTCTCAATTCTTCTCACAAAGCTCCTATTCTCAGCCTCCTTTCTTTAATCTGTAAAAACTTTTCTTATAATGAAATGCTGAACACAAAATGTACCATTTTTAAGTGGCGGTTGGGCCGCTAAGTGGCGGCAGCCTCCATTGCACAGTCTAGAATCGAGCACTGACAAGAGCGGTGTCACAGTTGGGTCTCTTCAACAGTCAGCACAGGACGTCACTGAGCTATCAAGGGTTTTAATGTGTATTTTGGTGGTGCTTCAGAAAGGAAGACAGCAGTCGAAAATGACATGCCCGGCTATTTTAATATGTCTGTTCTCCTGTAGTAAAAAAATCACAAATTAAAAAAAGCACAAGCTTATTTATATGCATACAGTTACTTTGGGTTGGCCCTCTGCATCCATATGTCTATTCAACTGTCATTCGCAATTTGCTTCTTTGCACCACAGCTTACCGCATAGGGCAATAGGACAACCCACTTCAGGTATTCGCTCCCAAGCACTGAGATGATGGCATTTGCCTGAGCACATGTACACGTAAAAAGGATTGTACTTCAGTGTCATGATTGGTGGATCAACACTTTACTCTCCAAGTGCTTTCTTCCCATTCTTTATCCCTTACCAACCATCACAATTACATGCCAATGCAAGACTTATTGGCTCTGCCAATGGCTATTTTAATTGGTTTATTATCAAACACAGCAGAAGAGGTGTGTACATATAGTAGGAAGGACATTTTCTTATCCCTAGTTATTTTCCTAGGTGCAAGACCACTTTTGGGTCCAAGTATATTTGGATGAGGTGGTTTCACCCACGTAATGTGCCGTGATTAATTATTGGCCACCCCATTCCACCCTGGTAAGATAATACTAACAGGTTGAACTTATCCTCAATCAATAACGTTTGCAATACAAAAGCTACAACTAAACAAGTGATATTATTTTAACCTAGATTTAGGCCAAGATATTTATGTAAGGACATATTTTTCTTATCAGTATTCTGCCATACGACTGTTCTATTTATCCACTGAATCAAGTGTAGCATTTAGTAACCTTTTCTATGAGTGTGTTGCAGAAAACAGTTTTTGATCGAAGTCTCAATAATACAATCTTGTCATCACTGTGAGAATCAATCCAGAAGTTTAAAACTAGATATCTGGTATACCAATACGAACTCTGAAAACCAAGATCGGTTTTTGTTACAGCTGTTGGTCTACCATTCCTATCTCTCGTCATTCATTGCTCACCAGAACAATCTATTGATTCTTTCGAGTGGTTTGTTGTAGTCCACATTTTCAGCCCATGACAGGGACCCATAAGATTCAAGAAATAGGACCCATCCATCGCAGGCTGTAATTATTTCCTACAAAAAGCATTTGCCATACAAGCTGAAAAAGCATCTTTGGCCACTCAGAACAGTAGTAATTTGTCCAATCGGATGTCAGTGTGTAGGTATCTGGTTAGTAGATTTGAAAATATGACTCCTAGGCAACAGTTAGCTGCTTATGTCAGTACTGGTGAATTAAATAACATTGATATTTATACTTCTTGAGTATAGACATGTTCTTTTCATTTCTTCAGCTTTTTAATATATGACGATCTTATTGAAATTAAATCACAGATCTGTTCCAGTATCTTTACAGTCCTTCTGGAATGTAGTAGACAAGAAATGCATGATCTGCCTATAGTAGGTACTAAGTAGTTTGACACACACTAAAGTGTTTATGCTTAGGGCTCTTAGTTTTATGGTAATTATATTTGTAATATTTCTACCAGTGTGTATCCATATATGTTTGGTATTCTGTGAAAAATTAAGTTTCAGCTAGTATAGTTTGTCACTTATTTAACTGAATAATTTGATATCTCACTTGGTTGCCGTTTGGGTTTTTTCATTGTAAGGGGCCATTTACAATAATACACTAATTAGCATTGTAATACAAACACATTTTAACAATTGCAGTTATGTAATGTAGTCTCTCCCATTTTTAACTTACCATCTCTTTACAGTAATTGATTGAAAGCATAAAGGAAATCTACTTGCTGTATATTTTCCATTTTAAAAATTATACACCACCAGAAAAACACATTTTTCAATCTGTATTTAAATTTACAAATCATTAAGAACAAATCTCTTGGAGCCTTATTTATAATTGTCATGGAAGCCCTTAGGTTAACTCATTGCGGTCTAATGGCCAGGAAAGACCATAAACACACAAAGGGTGATGAGAGGAACTCTTGTAGTAAGCTAACCACTGAGAGTCCCTAATATATTGCTCTTTTGCCCACCACGCCACCACAGAATAGACCAAGCCATATGTACATTAGTCTTGGTCCTGCTCCAAAAGGAACAGTGCAATCCAAACTAACAGGCCAGGTCCTCTCTGAACAGGAACACAAGCAACCCTAACCCATTTGTGACCTTATTGGGCCTCTTCCGTCTGGTGCAGGTTGGTTCCAGTCGCAATGTGTGATTGATATTATGTTCTAAGTGGCCAAAGGTATACCAGGTGTGGTTCCCTTGCTCACCGTGCCATAGGATCCAAGCTATACCTCACTGACGATTTCTAATAAGGCCGAAGTAGGTCTGGGGTTGCTTGTGTTCCTTTCTGGAGGTAGCCTATCTTGGCAGTTTGAGACGAGCAGTTCCCATGGGGAGCAGGATCAGTGCTGATTTGCATAAGGCGGGCCTTTGTATAGTGTGGCACTGTGGGTGATAAACAACAGGATGGAATTTGCCATTGCCAATGGTTAGGCTTTTTGCAAGCATTCTTCCAATCAGCTTTTGTGTTATTTAGGAAAGCCTTCAGCTAAGTTAGTGTAGTACTTATTTTTCCATGTCCCTTGAACTCTTTTGAGCAGGATGTCCTACTCTGTGGTGTTGAAGAGTGTGGGAAGACCTAACTGACAGGAGCAGGCCCCTTCTCACCATCCTATGCATTCAGATACTACCCTAGCACATATCACAAGCCCTCATGACATTCTAAGTGCTGGTTAGATTACAGACCGTCTGATGTCTAGGAGTTATTACTGTAGCTTTATAGCCTGCTGCCAAGGGCTGTACCAGTTGTCAATCCTTAATCGGAGCTGTAGACCTGAGCTACAGGCGAGGGCTTATAACGATGGAGAGGACCTTTAACATGTAATATAGCCTGAGGTGTAAGGGATATAATGTTATTAGGATATTCCACCCACTGAGCCTAGAATGATCTAATTTAAACAGGGCAGAACAGAAAACGAAATA